>NW_020525926.1:0-47322 GCF_003368295.1 Carassius auratus
GAAGAAACAAATAAATATTGACAATCATTCAAACTTGAAGTCCTTGGTTGAAGACAACCTTTTTGGGAAGTGTTTTGATGTTATTGCATCAGACTTTCAGTTTGAGAGATACTGTATAAGAGAGTTTGGGTTAATTGAACCAGTAGAGTATTTACTCGGATTTGACTCGACAGGAAGAAAAGAGACTTTCCAGTATATTCCCATTTTGGAAGTTTTAAAAAATATTCTGAAAAGAGATGATGTTTTTCCTTATGTTGTGGAAGACACAGTTTTTGATGGTGAAACACTTAAAGACTTCACAGATGGATTAATTTTTCAGCAGCACGCCTTTTTTGATGGATCTGAGACACAGCTGAGGCTCCAGTTATATACTGATGAATTTGAAATTGTAAATTGTTTAGGATCCAAAAGGCAGATCCACAAAATTTTAAGTGTCTACTTTGTTCTTGGAAATATTCCTCTGAAGTATCGTTCCAGTCTTCAAAATATACATGTGGCTGTACTTGTCAGAAACCGATTGCTTCAGAAGTATAGTTACGAGCAAATTTTGGATCCTCTTCTTCGTGACCTTTGTGAACTTCAGTGCCGTGGTGTATCAGTTGACATTGATGACAAGTCCTGTGTTTTCAAAGGCTCCGTGATTTCCATTTGTGCTGACAATTTATCAGCCCATTCCTTGGCTGGTTTCAATACTTGCTTTAGTCAAGGACGGATCTGTCGTTTCTGTCTATGTCACCACCGTGACATTGGTAACAAAACTGAGGAAAGTGAGTGTATTCTCCGGACTCCTGACACACACTGTAGACATTTACAAGTGCCAGATGGTAAAACTTTGTATGGTGTTACTGGACGCTGCCCTTTTGATAAACTGCCTCATTTTGAGGTTACTGAATCCTTTCCGCCTGACTTGATGCATGATATTCTTGAAGGTGTCATCCCACAGGTTCTGAAATTAGTCTTGCTAAATCTTACCCGTGAAAGGCTGGTAACAGTGCAACAGTTTAATGACCAGCTACAACAGTTCCCCTTTGGACAAAATGATATAACTCACAGGCCTGTTTTGCTGAAGCCATCTGCTCTGCAGCAAGGTGCCATCCCAGGAAAAGCTGTTGAAAAACTGACCCTTTTCCGACTCTTACCTTTTTTAATTGGAAGCTCCATCCCTCAGGACAACACTTACTGGGCTCTTTATTTGCTATTTAGATCTATATGTGACATAGTACTGGCACCTGTGATCAAAACAAGTTGGTTGAGTCCATTGTCTGCTCTCATCACAGAATTTCTGAAGAATTTTCAGAAGCTTTTCCCTGACAAATTCACTCCAAAGATTCACTTTCTGGTTCACTATCCTCGATTAATCAAACAACATGGTCCACTGAGAGCACATTGGTGTCTCAGGTATGAGGCCAAACACCTGTACTTTAAACGCCTTTCATCAATTGTAAACAATTACCAGAATATTGCAAAGACTTTGGCAAAGCGCTATCAAATGCGCCAGTGTTGGGAAGCACAATCAACTGGACACCATGTCTCGGAAGATGTCCCGTACTCTTTAATAGAGATACGTTTGAATGCACTACCCTCTCAGCTTAGAGAGATTATTGCAGAGGACTCTGCTGAACTGAATGATACACTCTGGAAAACCAAACAAGTGATATATGACAGAGTCAAATACACCACTGGAGACTTCTTGATCCTTGACCTTGTGCATGCTGAGGAAATCCCAGTTTTTTTGAAAGTTCTACATATTGTTAAGTACCACAGTCAGTGGAAATTGTGCGGAAGACTCTACCAAACTTGGTGCTTCTCTGAGCATCTGCATGCCTATGGTGTCCGATCAACAACTCAGTGGGTGGCCATTACACCTGGGGAGGAAACTGACTTCCATGCCCTTGACGCATACACAGATCAAGAGGACAACCTGTTCATCACACTGCTTCATCGCCCTGTGAGATATACTAAGTTATTTGTAATTTCAACTTGATTTAAATTTAGGCTAATGATTTGTTGGATTTCAGTGATGAACAGAATCAGAATCTTGTTGTTAGCGATGCAATGTGCTAGTCAAGCTTTAATTTGTGATTAACCAATACCACTCAACCTATACCATGATATTTTTCCAATGGTCTCCTGAAAGGAGAGTTGCAAGGTTATAAATTTGATAAGCTACAACATGTTTCATTTAGCTTTGATTGCCAGCAATTGATCAACAGAATACACATTTTTCACAAGATTTTGTCACTTCCTGGAATGTAGCAAGGCAAGGTCTAATTGGTAAATTCATAACAATGCTTGCTATTTATTGAACCTCTCCTTCTTAATGAAATGCTTTTTTGATTCTAGAAACATGAGATAGATGGAGCCACTCTTGCTGTTATCTCAGAGAGGATGTCCTGAGAGGCTCTTTCCGTCATTCGCAAACAGAGTCTGTTTCTGACCCAGTTGGAGAAACTTAAAAGCACACCAATGAGCAGGTAATCAGAATGGTATCCCATACGCCAAAAACACAATCACTGTGCCCACTCTTTTACATTGATGTTCAGGTAGGTTGCGCCGTATATTTTCCTGCTTTTTTGTCCTTTACCAATCACACCTATGAATTTGATAAGTCTCTTATTGAATTTCCCTTTTCTTGCTCAAATTTTATTTCTCTGTAGAGAGAACCCTCCAAGAAACATTGATAACTCCAGCCAAGCACAGTCCGGTCCAGATACCTCTTTAGTTTTTCCAACAGTGCTGAGGATGGCCATAGACAGAAGAGATTCTGATCTGAAGAGTGCAAGTAAAACAAAACTACGGAGTCTACTGATCCAGTCTCTTTTTGACCACCTCAGTAAGAAAACAATGTAAAGTTGCTACTACTTGTGCCTTTCTAGCTTGATAAATGCTTGATTAATTGCACTGCAACAAATACAATATCAATACACGATTCTTGCCAGACGTACATAAGGGTTATATGTAACAAATAGTAGAATCTCCTGTTGTTGTTGTTGTTTTTTCTTTTCGTTGCCTGGGTTGCGCATATTTTATGTTGAAACAAGTGACTAAAATTTGGACATGGTCCCGACCTGTTACGGTCAAGCAATAATATTTTTAAGGATGGCCTTAAATGCAAATTGAAGGAAGAAATGAGGAAACTATCCAGACACAGGTGGATGAAGGTTAACTAATCAGTGACTAATGAGAACAGGTACAGACTAGACAGAGCATATTTGTGACAATGTTCCCTTACCTTAGAATTCTCAGTGTGTAGTTGCTATGGCTGGTATAGTTACTAACAACTAGTATGCTTTTCTCCTTCTAATGTTAGGTACCCAACTCATCTTCAATACATTGAGCTTCTGTCAAATGTGATAATGGATTACCCATATCTAAGGGAAAGTATTGGGTCTGGATATGTAAGTTTTCAATTGTATGTAATGTTCTTCAAAATGAGTTCATAGTTTTTTCAAATGAATAATAATAATTAGAAATGAATTATTGGGGATACCAGTTTTTTTGTCAAGAATACACTTTCTAGTAGGTCCATTTGGTATTTTATTTCCATGGCAGTAAACTGTTTTATGAGGAATAAAGCTCTGTATTTTCATGATGCGTTTAGGAAATTCTAAAAGGCTTTTAAATTTATAAGTCAAACTCTTCAAGAACATACTGCAAGTATGCATATACCCAAAATGCACCTGGTCAAAAAATTGTGTATACAACAAAATAAACTTGCTCCATAGGTTTTTGCAATGAGGCTGACTGTTAGCATGAAGGTAAATGTTTCATTAAAAACTACAATCTCTTGTTGTTTCAAGGATGCCCTGCTTGAATCACTCAGAAATAAGTTTAAGAAGGAAAGGCAGCCTCTTGTTGCCAACAATGAAATACAGCGACTGAAAGAGAGATGGGCAAGAAGGAAGCGACCTCTTCAGACAGCGGAAGCTTATCCAAGTACCATGGTAAAAATCTTGAATTTGGCAGTAAACTTTGTATAATTGCAATTTCTGCGATAATCCATGGACCTCATCGTCATTTTAAAGGATTAAAAATGGCAAGGCCTGCAAAATATCTGTTCAAATCCTGTCTTCATATTTTCAGCCCTTGAAATTAATTCAGTTTTACAGTATGAACATCACATGAAATATGAAAAGCAATATTATATGGAAATCAATATTTGGACATAATGAAAAGTATTATTCAATGGCATTATCTATACTTAAAACAGTGATACATTTTGAAAAATAAAACTTGTGATTTGCTTATACCTGATCCTTCTGCTATTACGAAAACATTTGGCTGTTTATAGCATTATCTCTTTTAATGTGAAAAAAACACTAAATAATAATTTTAACGATGTATTGCCATAAAAAAATTATTCATACCCACCTATTAAATTAACTTTTTTTGCATTCAGTCCTTATTTAAACATAACGTGCATCTTAAAGGCCATACTTTCACTGATTGCTTTATTATTAAGAAACTTGGCATTGTGCTGCATCCTTTTTCCAGACTCCAATACTCTCCAGGAGGACAATCATTTTGGCCTTCAAAAACCCTGATAAATGTTATTTTCCAAAATGGGAAGCTAATAGTATAATAAGATGCATCTTATGTTCTACTAAAGAATTGATTGTATTGTGTATATAGTGTAATTTGTGACTACAGGCCAATGTCATGCCAAAATTTACAGTTAACTCGAACCTGGTTCCAACGAGTTGATTGGTCACTGTAAATTTCAACTGAGAATATTTTGGCTTTTTTGTAGTTATAAATAAGTCTATGCAGAATGACCATTGGTCCTTTTCCCCTCATATTTTTAAAGTCGCTGCTCCCAATGTTGTAGTTTGAGAGTTTGTAACAATTTAACTACCCCAATAGGTTGATGCAGGAGAAGATGAAAGAAGCATCAGGGAACATCTCCGAGTAATAAAGGAGGAAACCGAGAAGCTTAGACCAAACTTGGAGCTTCTTAAAGAAAGGATGGCGCTGATAAAAATCTACCGGAGACACTTTGTGTCTAACCACAGATTTAGATTATCTCTAAATTTCCATGTTTCAGACTGGCCAAAATGGTAAGTACAGTAGTGTATTAATTTCCTCCATAGTTATGACTTATGACTAACAAGTTATGACTGTCTTTTCTACTTTGCCTTCATCTTAACATAAGCTCCTTTGGGATCTGAGAGACCGTACCAACGTTGATGTGGACCAACAGATTCTCTCTCAGCTCTCGGTAATGGCACCTAAAATCCTTCAAGTTTCACGGAGTCCCCTGATGGAGAAGTTCAGGTGTGTGGTTGATGACTGTGAAGATGGCAGACTGAAAAAAGGTAATTAAATCTGCACTGCTTAGATTTTCTGTGTATCACTGTCTGACACCCATATCTGCCTGAGATCATACGTTCCTGCATGTATCTGTCTTGTGTAATAATAAAGACTAATTTCTAGTTTATTAAAGGTAGTAATAATTACTGTCTTGGTAACTAATTGAAAAACAAAGAAAACTAGATAAAAGCATCCACCCATGTTATGTTAACCTAATTCTTGTTTTATTTAAAGGACTACAGTTGGAAGCAGCTATTCTGCTCTTGCCTGCACTGTTTAAGGAGGACCCGGGGTTGCTGTTTGAAGTTGAGGTGAGGCATGAACAACAGTTGACTGAGTGTAAAGCAAGTCTAATTAAAGCACTACAATTATTGCTCATTTTGCTGTGCAAATGACTTCAATGCAAACATTAGTTTTTGTTTGCTGGTCTACACAAACTATGCTGTCAAAGTTAAGAGAAAATTACATTAATTTTCAGTTAATGGCCAAAAGTATGAGCAGTTGTATGACAGGAGTTAAAATTAATTATAAAACTGATAGTTCCGGTCCTTGATTCTGATTGGTTAAGCGTTGTAAATTACTCAACAAACATATGCCTGTGACTTAATTACTTTAAAGGTACATTGTGTAGTTTAAGTGTATTATTAGCTAAAATCAATGTCTTTATAATTATAAAACGGTTAGTTCCAATCCTTGATTCTGATTGGTCAATAGCTGTGTTTTATTGCACGATAAAACGGCTATGAACACTTCAACCAATGGTTCTCTATATTACTACAACACCCATAGCAACCACTCTTGGCAACCTAAACACATGTTTGTGTCACGCTGTCTAGTCTCTGTTTCCCTGGGTGTCCACTAGTGGGCTCACTTCCCCTTAGGCACTTCACCGTAGGCACTAGAAATCCTCTAGTCTGGTCCTGTCTTCACAGTAATTGCACTCCTGTTAATTGCACCAGGTGCAGCAAACTCTAGTGTCATTAGTCTCCCTATATATTCCAGTCTTTTCCTGTTGTTTGTACGGAGTCCTTACCCTTCGTGTGTCCAGCATTCTCGTCCCCCGAGATTCTTCCTGTCTGCTCGTCCTCTGAGTCCTCTCATATTCCGAGTCCCTTTTCCTGTCCCTTTCCTTTGTTTGTTTTGTTTGGACTGTCTTTTTGGTTTTGACTTTGGCTGTATTTGACACAAGATTTGGATTACCTTTTTATTAAAATACCTGCAATTGGATCTCTCGCTATCCCTGTGTCTCTCTGGGTACACGATCGTCACAGAAGGACTCCATCAAACAGATCTAGCGGTATGTCCTTTCATGTCTCCTCTCCAGCCAGTATGGTGGAACGGAGGGCGAAATACATTAAGTTAACCACCTTCTGCCAAGAGGGCAATGATGTGGGTGCCATGGCGCTGGTGTTCTGGTCCCTGGCCGAGGGCATGGGGTACAATGACGCGGCCCTTAAAGGGGGGGTGAAATGATCATTTTCACTCAATCTCCTGTTAATCTTGATTACCTATAGAGTAGTACTCCATCCTTCATATCTCCAAAAAGTCTTTAGTTTTATTATATTTATAAGAGAAAGATAGTCGTACCGTTTTTTCCGGAGAAAGATAGTCATACCGTTTTTTTTTTTTCTGAAAAACACGAGCGGCTGGAGGCGTGAAGTGTGGGCGGAGCTAAAGAATCACGAGCGCGAGTAGGCTTTTGCGTTGAGAGCGTCTTGAAACTGTGACATTACCGTGAGGAAAAAAACATCATCCAAAACAAACCATGGTTAACAGTCAGATTCAGCCGTATATTTATGATCCAGAATCAGATCAGATCAGACTATATTACAGCAGGACGTCTCTATGTGGTATGTATTGAAACTGTATATATCTTAGCGATTTTTGGAAAATGACTAAGTTCCACTTTTTGTCGTCTTTCTTTTTTTTTCTTTAAATGTGGGAAGTGCAGTTTGATGCCAACATCGCATGTTGTTTACTTGATGTGCTTACGCCCCGATAGTTAAGTTAATAACACAGAGATATTTGAAGCAGTTTTACTCACCGCCTGCGGTTCCAACACATGATCGTGACCCTTTTTCGTTTGGACTGCATCATCCTTAAGAAATAAACGATGTGCAAATCCGGCGTCAAACTGGGCCTTGTTTGTAAAACAAGCATCTTCGAAATGCAGGGAAAAACACAAACACTTGCACAACTCCGTTGATGCTCTGTAAAAATAAACTCCATCCACTGGTAATCTGTGCGGGGTTGTCTTGCCCTGGCAACCAAAAACACACTTCTTTTGTGACATTTCGCTCTCTCGCTCTGGTCAGTGAATATCTCTGCTCTGCTCTAAGGGCGCGCGCGCTCTTCCGGGAGAAGTGCCCTTAGGACCCATATAAGGAAATTCCGCTCCATCTAACGTCACACAGACCCATACTCGAAAAAAACTTTCCGAAACTTATGACAAACCGGTTGTTTATGTTGTTTAACATGGGAATCCAACTCTTTAACAGTGTAAAAAACTCTGTATGCATGAAATAGCATTTCACCCCCCCTTTAAGGACTATTGTAATACTGGACTGGATGACTCGGTTCCTCAGAAGGAACTGGATCAATTGGACACATTCGGGTTCTGGGAGTTTGTGTGCTACTTGCAGCATCGGCATCCGTGGGATGCCCCAGCCACTCCTGTCTCTTCCGGTAGGATGGCCGCCAGCCCAGCGCCACTGCCAAAGATGGCCGCCAGCCCAGCGTCACAGCACAAGGTGGCCGCCAGCCCAGCACCATGATGCAAGATGGCCGCTGGCCCAGTGCCACTGTCCAAGATGGCTGCCGGCCCAGCGCCACTGACCAAAATGGCCGCCGGTCCAGCGCCACGGCCCAAGATGGCTGCCGGTCCAGAGTTATGGCACAAGATGGCTGCTTATCTATCGCCTCTGTACCTGATAACAGCCACAATTGACCCTCCAGAGTCAAGTCAGGTTCCTGTTGACCTTCCAGAGTCGAGTCAGGTCCTTGTGGACCCTCAAGAGTCAGGGTTAATCACCGTCGACCTTCCAGAGTCAGGGCTAGTTCCTGTTGACCTTCCAGAGTCGAGTCAGATGCCCGTTGAATTTCCAGAGTTGAGTCAGGTTCCGATTGACCCTCATAAGTCGAGTCAGATGCTCGTGGACCCTCCAGAGTCGAGTCAGGTGCTCGTGGACCCTCCAGAGTCAGGGTTAGTCACCGTAGACCTTCCAGAGTCAGGGCTAGTGACCATCGACTTTCCAGAGTCAGGGTCAGTCACTGTCAACCTTTCAGAGTCAGGGTTAGTTCGTGTTGACCTTCCAGAGTCGAGCCAGGGACTCGTGGACCCTCCAGAGTCGAGGCAGGTGCTCGTGGACCCTCCAGGTCAGGGTTAGTCACCATTGACCTTCCAGAGTCAGGGTTAGTCCCCTTTGACCTTCCAGAATCAGGGCTAGTCACCGTTGACCTTCCAGAGTCAGGGCTAGTTACCGTGGACCTTCCAGAGTCAAGGCTAGTCACCGTTGATCTTCAAGGACAGAGTCAAGTCACCGGTGACCTTCAAGGACAGAGTCAAGTCACCGGTGACCTTCAAGGACAGAGTCAAGTCACCAGGGACCTTCAAGGACAGAGTCAAGTCACCGGTGACCTTCAAGGACAGAGTCAAGTCACCAGTGACCTTCAAGAACAGAGTCAAGTCACCAGGGTTCTTCATGGGAGAATTCAAGTCACCACTGATCTTCATGAACAAAGGCAAGTCACCATTGATCTTCATGAACAAATACAAGTCACCAATGATCTTCATGAACAAATGCAAGTCACCAATAATCTTCATGAGCAAAGTCAAGTCAGCACCGATCTTCTGGAATCCAGTATAAACACCATGGGATTATTAGAGTCTCGTCACTTCTCTATGGAACTACCAGAGCCTCTTCACGTCTCTGATGAACTACCAGAACCGTTCCACGTCTCTGCTGAACTACCAGAATCTCTCCTCGCCTCTGCGGAACTTCCAGAGACTCGTCATGTCTCAGTCAAACTCTCTGAGCACCCGACTGTTCCTGTTGTGGCCACGGAGGCTACCCTTAACATGCTCATGTTCTATGTTTCAGACTTGCCCAACCAGACTTGTCCTCCTGTTGGTTTGGCCGCACGGATGTGGTGGTCTTCTGCTCTGCCCTGGGGGCTTTCTGCCTCGACCACAAGGATGTGGTGGTCTTCTGCTCTGCCGTGGGGGGCATCTTGTTCAACCACACGGACGTGGTGGTCTTCTGTTCCGCCCTGGGGGGCTTCCACCCTGACCACACGGTTGTGGTGGTCTTCTGCTCCGCCCTGGGGGGCGTCTGGTTCGGCCGCACGGTTGTGGTGGTCTTCTGCTCCACCCTGGGGGACTCCGATCTCGACCATACGGATGTGGTGGTCTTCTGCTCTGCCCTGGGGGCACCCGTTCTGACCACACGGTTGTGGTGGTCTTCTGCTCCGCCCTGGGGGGCTTCCGTCCCGACCACACGGTTATGGTGGTCTTCTGCTCCGCCCTGGGGGGCTTCCGCCCTGACTACATGGTTGTGGTGGTCTTCTGTTCCTCCCTGGTGGGCGTCACGTGATGTCCTTCTTGGACTTTTTGTGTTTTTTTTTTTTTTTTGTTCTCCTGTCTGTGTCTTTCTGTTTCCTCCTATGGACCTGGCCCTCCGTCCCTCCCCCTGATCCTCCGCCGGTCCACCACCCTCCAGGACTCCTTGTTTTGTGTTGCACTTCTCTTGTCTCTGTTTCCCCATTTTACCTGGTCGTCTTGTCTCTGTTTCCCCATTCTACCTGGTCCTCTTGTCTCTGTTTTACCATTTTATCTGGCCCTCCGTCCCTCCCCCTGATCCTCCACCGCTCCACCTCCCTCCTGGTCTCTTTGTGTCTTTGGTTTTCCCTTGGACACAACACAACTGCGTTGCGACAGGTTTAGTCTGTCTAGTGCCTATACAGGACATTTGAACTCTGTGTCAGTACCTCACAGACCAGACGGGGATTTATCATGTCGTGTTGTGCTGCATCCAGTGTAGCATCACTGATTATAATGAGTATTTTGTCACGCTGCGTCACTCGCGTCCGTTAGACAGGGTGTATAGCCTAAATAAGAAAGTTAAATACACCCTGTCTAACGGACGCGAGCGACGCAGCGCGACAAAATACTCATTATAAGCATTATTTCTTTGATATTTATTTTAGTGTTTTGCAGGCGGCGTTCACTGACAGAGTGCTCAAATAAACACGAACTGACGAGTTAAATAGGATGTGTTAGATGAGTGATTTCTAGACGTGCATACATATAAATATATCCTGTATATAGGCCTAATATAGCCTATATAAATTATATTACATGCATGCACAGTTTAAGTCAGCTTTAATCACCTTTTTTGGTAATTCCATGAACACTGCTTGCATAGTTTATTTCGCAGTTTGATATGAAAGGATACGCACAAAGGAAGCGCGCACCGTCTTTGAGCACAGGACCGTCTGCGTTCGCTTAACTTGCACCTGATAATAAAGTGAAGTGGAGCACGTGTCTGAAACGTTTCCTGTTCAGTCATTCTGACTGCGAATGAATAAATTCACTTCTTGTCATGAGAAAAAGTGACAGAAGCAGCAGTTGTGAGTGGATGGCCATCCCTGCCACCGTCGTAATATAATTTGAATACGTTAAACTGGAAAAAAATGATCGCTTTCGTTAATGAGCAAATTTTGACACTAATGTTTTATATATATATATATATATATATATATATATATATATATATATATATATATATATATATATATATATATTTATTTTTTTTTTTTTAAACACCGCGCCACCGGCGGTTGTTGGTCCATGACCACCGCGGTGGTAAAAATCAGCCACCGTCACAGCCCTAGTGGAGTATTGTGAAAGATCGAGAAAGTGAGTGTACTTGCATTTACAGTAGACATGTAGACATGTATTCAGGAGAGTCCTATATTCGTAATAAAATAATCCGTTTGAATGTCTGCTGCGATTACCTTGTCCTTTTAACACAACGTTAAGGGGTTTTCTCATGCCTATAGTCATGTCAGTTGCATCTTCCTTCCTCGTGATAACAAGTTTGACTCAGAGCCTTCCAATATAAACGTCCTTCTCTACCGATTCCAGATGACTCACTCATAAAGACAGTCTTTGCCTCCATCTTTTGGCAAAATAATATATGTAACTTCTGTTGCTGTTTACGGCTGGACAGGGACTTTTTTTTTTTTCAGCAGAAGGAATGCTTTTAGTGATTTTACTTCATGAAAGTTGAATAGATACACATTTTTCGCCTTTAATATTGGTATTGTGTGGCAACCGTTTTATAAAAGCAATAAGGTACTCGAGGCAAGTGCTGTTTTGTGATTCCTACACAGTGTACCTAATAATATTACTGCGCAAGTGCTGTTTGTCACGGTCTTTGCTGCTGCATATGTTGCTTAGTAACCTCTTTAAAACCACATTGCTTGGCAGATGAATAAATGTGTAATTTTTTGTTGCTGGTTTTTATTTTGTGAATAAAATATTAAAATATTTTTATGGAGTAAGTTTTATAAATGCAATAAGTTCTTTGAATCCATGTTTTACATTGGATGTAGAACAGCAAGGGGGTTTTAGGCACTCCGCTCCTTAAATTCACAAAAACAACTGCTTCAATGGGCTTACTGTTTTATTCAACTATTTAAGGTTTGCCTTTCAAATAAATGAAGATGGTTAATGCTATTATCCCTTCTCCCCCAGGGCCATGCTCAGACCTGCCCTCCTGACACACCAACACCTAAAATGGTGCTCAAAGGCTGCAGGGAGGGTAATCCCATGCAATACGACCACATTGTCGTCATGTTGGATGGCCAGTCCATTACTGAGGAGAGTGAGGACATCTCAATGGCACTGGGCCTCATCCTTTGCACATATTTTCTGTTTGGGATCCAATATCCTAAAGGACTGAAAAAGACACTGACCTTCCTGGAGTGCATTGTCTTAAAAATGAAGGATGCAGCCGGACTTCCCGTCACAATTAAAAGAGTGTACAGCTCAATCTGTGCATAGAGTCTCTCTGTCTCTCTCTCATATTCCATTTTCTATTTTTTCAGCCAGTGTTGTTAGTTAAAAAGCACTGATTATATTTGCAACTAAAATAAATGAATTAAACTGTTAAAAGTGTAATGTATTTTCTTTATCAGTAAGCTTTTAGTACAGGGTTTTGAATCTTTCAATCCATGATTTGGTATAAAATCGTCATTTAGAAGCATATTGACTCAAACATTGAAGTATAATGATATGATAATGGCCTACTACCTAAAAAAAAGTTTCTATAAAGCACTATTTGACAAATGTGCTGTGAAGCTTAAGTGCCATTAATGCCAAAAGAGGTTCCCCTATAACGACCCAAAGAACCAATGTGGAGCGCCATTTTTGTTGAAGAAATTGTAAACAATCAAGGTGCTTTATGGCACCTCTTATGGTTCTACATAGCACCATTTGACAAAGGTGCTGTATAGCACCTTTAAAGATAAGTGCTATATGGCACTTAAAGTGGTTCCCCTATGATTACGAGCCAAAGAACCACTTTTAGTGCTATTTAGCACCTTTTCTTTTTAGAGTGTATGGACTTAGCGCCCAAAATACTCTTCCTTGACACAAGCTGTAGGCCTACCGGCAAATTATATGAAAACATGTAGGAAAATGTATAGCCTAAAGACATACAATGTTAGACCAAATTAAAATGTTGAAAATAAAAAGTAGAGATTTTACCTGGTGCGGTTTTGAAGTGTTGCGTGAAAGAAAAAGCTGTTAGAAAATGGTGTTTTTTTTTGGTATTATTAAAGGCCAATATTTGGCTGAATCTTTTTTGGATAGTTAACACAGAATAAAAAATTGTCATTTCACACCCACATGTAGTTCCATCCAGGTTTTCGTTCTTTTTCAGAACACCAAAGAAGATATTTGAAGAAGTTTTAGTTTTGCTTATATGTTGTCAATGGGGTCCAAAAGTTTCATGCTCCAAAAAAGAACATGGGGTATCAAAAAAAAAAAAAAAAACAATTCTAACTGTAGGCCATATAAATATACTGTGTCATCCTTCTGTGTTATTAATAAATTCATAAATATAAATTCTCAATCTTGCTCCTAGACCCCTATCATTTCTGTTCCTGGCCTATTTATCAGCATTAATATATGTAAATATATATTTTCAACATTTAGTTTTGCTTGGTTTTCATTGGCATCAATTTATATAGCCCATCTACCCCAAGGTCTGCACATCAACATGTACATACTGTGTATAATAGAGCTGTGCCCTGCATGATGTCCCACTGACCCTCAAAGCTGACCAGCCGAAATCTCCAGTTTCTATTCTAGGGATCTTCTAGATGCTCTCTATCTCTTTGTTTTGCATCCTTTATTTTTTCCACTTCAGATTCCCTTCGTTTACCACAGTCATGATTTATCCAAACATTTTGTATCAAACACGGCTAAAAATATTCCCTTTCTTTCTCTAAATATTGATTTTGCCTGTAGCATTGTCTGTGCTGTGTGTGAGTGAGTGAGTCTTTGGATGTGTTTTATGGGGGTAAGGAAGGGGGGTGCCGACATTAAAGCAGAAAAGTGTGTTAAAATACAGTGTTTTTTCCATTTTTAATAAAATCCTTGAATCGCCAGACACCACACAGTCATCTTCATCAGCTTTGCTCCTCATGGCGTCCTCAATTCCTTGGAGTGATTTGACATGTGCTGAACTTTTACCAGACAATCCCATTCAAGTACACCATGAATTTAGCAAGTTAGTCATTTGCAAAAGCATATAATTTTTCTGCAACAATCGCAGGCTCTTTTGTCGTCAGGGCATAATGGAAATGGAGGGAACTGATCAATAGGTTATTGATTTTCATTGGATGCAGTTGGGGGAATTGAGAGAAAGCGAACGAGGTATAAAGAGAAAAGTGGTGGGGGCTGACTGTGAAATGCAGGTTTTTGAAATCTTCTCTTTAGAAGATGAATGCTTCTACTGGAAGCAGGTGATCTTGTTTGTTTCCTCATGCTTGCCTGTTTTGAAACCGCTCTGTTGCATTGTGGGATTGCCTGACTCACAGGACATAGTTTGCCTACTTAAACCGTGTTGCCAAAACAATCTGTTGGGTCTGCTGGGGCACCATGTCAAAGTCTACCAATATGAAATAATTTTTACATTTACATTTAGTCATTTAGCAGACACTTTTATCCAAAGCAACTTACAAATGAGGACAATGGAAGCATTCAAAATCAACAAAAGCGCAATGATACAAAGTGCTATAACAAGTCTCCATTAGCTTAACACAGTACACGTAGCAAGGTTTTTTTTAAATAATATAATAATAATACAAATCTGATAGAATAGAAAAACAATAGAGAAAGCTAGTGTCAGAGGTGTTTTTGCCTTTGTTAATTGTTTAATAAATGAAAAGAAAACAGAATGGAAAAAGATTAGAAAGGTAGTTTTAGTTTTTTTTGTTGTTGTTTAAGAAAACAAGCAGCAAATAAATAGAGTGCAAGACTAAAAGGGACAAGTGTTTTTTTTTTTTTTTTTTTTAAAGAATAGAATAAGAATAGTGAGTGCTAAAGTTAAAGGGTCAAATAAAGATGGAAGATATTTGTTTTTATATTCTTGAAGATGGCTAAGGACTCAGCTGCTTGGATTGAGTTGGGCAGGTCATTCCACCAGGAGGGACCATTTCATTTAAAAGTCCGTAAAAGTGATTTTGTGTTTCTTTGGGATGGCACAATCAAGCGATGTGCAGAGGGCACATAAGTCTGAAGTAATTAATTTAGGTAAAAGGGTGCAGAGCCTGTGTTGGTTTTATAAGTAAACATTACTGAATCAAGGTGTGACGTGCATTCTTTTTGGCTCATTAAAGATGTATCTTGTTGCTGTGTGAAGCATGTTCCCGAAAGAAATGGCCTGATCTTCTTGATGTTGAATAAAGCAAATCTGCAGGACCAGACACTTTTAGAAATTTGGTCTGATAAACTCAGCTGACCATCAATCATAGCTCCAAGGTTTCTGTCTGTTTTTGAAGGAATTATGGTTGATGTGCTGGATGGTAAAAAAATTTCTGTCTTGGCAAGGTTGAGTTGAAGGTGATGGTCCTTAATCAAGCAAGAAATGTCTGTTAGACAAGCTGAGATGCGAGCAGCTATCATCAGATCATCAGGATGGAATGAGAGGTAGAGTTGAGTGTCATCAGCATAGCAGTGGTATGAAAAGCCATGTTTCTGAATGACAGAACCTTCTGATGCCACAGACAGAGAAGAGAAGTGGTCCAAGAACTGAGCCCTGAGGCATCCCAGTAGTTAGATGTTACGGCTTGGATACCTCACCTCTCCAAAAGACTTTGAAGGACCTATCTGATAGGTAAGACTCAACCCACTGGAGTGCCTGGTTTCTGAGATGCACTTTGCCAGTAGGGTTGATAGTAGGATCTGGTGGTTAACTGTGTCAAAAGCAGCGGACAGATCCAGCAAGATAAGTATTGAAGATTTGGAATACACTTTTGCAAATCTTAGGGATTCAACAACTGAGAGCAAGGCCGTCTCGGTTGAATGTCCACTTCTGAAACCAGACTGGTTGCTGTCAAGGAGGTTGTCTTGTGTGAGAAAGGTAGAGACTTGGTTGAACACAGTTCAAGAGTTTTTGCAATGAAAGAAAGAAAGGAAACCAGTCTATAGTTTGCTAAAAGAGATGGGTTAAGAGTGGGTTTCTTAAGTAGTGGGGTTATACAATCCTGTCTAAATGTTGAGGGAAAAACACTAGTGTGAAGGTATATGTTAATGATGTGAGAGTTAGTGTAGGTACAACTGCAGGAGAAATGGGTTGAAGGAGATGACACGGCATAGGATAAAGCGGACAAGTAGTAGGATTATTAGAAAGGATGAGTTTGGAGACTTCTGCCTCAGAAAGTGAAGAGGATGTGAATGAGTTATGTCTGATGGTAAGATGTGCTTGACAGATTGTGGTGTGGAAAATTGTGCTCTGATGTTTTTAATTTTATTATTAAAAACGTGGCAAAGTCGTCAGCTAATAGAGTTGATGCAGGAAGGGGTAGGGGAGGACAGAGGAGCGAGGAAAATGTTTTAAAAACCATGTGAGTGAGATAAATTGTTAATTTTGTTATGGTAGTATGTCCTTTTAGCAGTGGACACATTAGCACAGAAGGAAGAGAGGAGTGACTGATACACATTAAGGTCAGTAGGATTTCTGGATTTGCGCTTGGATCTTTCATGGAGAACATCATAACCAGGGGGCATCAAAATATGCTAACAGTTTAGGGGGAAGGCAGTGAAGATGATCATAGGAGAGCATAGCTTATGTCCAAAGATGACATGTGAAGGTGTATGTGTTGTGTCAGGAACCATGTTGAGGTTAAGAGTGAGGATGAAATGATCTTAGGTGTGCAGTGAAGTAACCAGTACATGATCAGTGGAGCGTCAGTTTTTGCTTGGAATTGCTCTGTTTAATTCTTCATTCTTTTCTGTCCAAGATACTAGAAAAGGTGGTATCCTCACAATTATATTCCTTCTTAGAGAAAAATGGTATATGTGAGGATTTCCAGTCAGGATTTAGACCGTATCATAGTACTGAAACTGCTCTCCTTAGAGTTACAAATGATCTGCTCTTATCATCTGATCGTGGGTGTATCTCTCTATTAGTTTTATTGGATCTTAGTGCTGCGTTTGACACAATTGACCACAACATTCTTTTGCATAGACTTGAACACTTTGTTGGCATCAGTGGAAGTGCATTAGCATGGTTTAAATCGTACTTATATGACCGCCATCAGTTCGTAGCAGTGAATGAAGATGTATCATATCGATCACAAGTGCAGTATGGAGTACCTCAAGGCTCAGTTCTAGGGCCGCTACTCTTCACACTTTATATGTTACCCTTGGGAGATATCATCAGGAAACATGGTGTTAGCTTTCACTGTTATGCTGATGATACGTAGCTCTATATTTCCTCGCAGCCCGGTGAAACACACCAATTTGAAAAACTAATGGAATGCATAGTCGATATAAAAAATTGGATGACGAGTAATTTCTTACTGCTAAATTCAGAAAAAACAGAGGTGTTAATCATAGGGCCTAAAAACTCTACTTGTAATAACCTAGAACACTGTCTAAGACTTGATGGTTGCTCTGTCAATTCTTCGTCATCAGTTAGGAACCTAGGTGTGCTACTTGATCGCAATCTTTCCTTAGAAAGCCACGTTTCTAGCATTTGTAAAACTGCATTTTTCCATCTCAAAAATATATCTAAATTACGGCCTATGCTCTCAATGTCAAATGCAGAAATGTTAATCCATGCATTTATGACTTCAAGGTTAGACTACTGTAATGCTTTATTGGGTGGTTGTTCTGCACGCTTGGTAAACAAACTACAGCTAGTCCAAAATGCAGCAGCAAGAGTTCTTACTAGAACCAGGAAGTATGACCATATTAGCCCGGTCCTGTCCACACTGCACTGGCTCCCAATCAAACATCGTATAGATTTTAAAATATTGCTTATTACTTATAAAGCCCTGAATGGTTTAGCACCTCAGTATTTGAATGAGCTCCTTTTACATTATACTCCTCTACGTCCGCTACGTTCTCAAAACTCAGGCAATTTGATAATACCTAGAATATCAAAATCAACTGCGGGCGGCAGATCCTTTTCCTATTTGGCGCCTAAACTCTGGAATAACCTACCTAACATTGTTCGGGAGGCAGACACACTCTTGCAGTTTAAATCTAGATTAAAGACCCATCTCTTTAACCTGGCATACACATAACATACTAATATGCTTTTAATATCCAAATCCGTTAAAGGATTTTTAGGCTGCATTAATTAGGTAAACTGGAACCGGAACACTTCACATAACACCGTACTTTCTACATCATTAGAAGAATGGCATCTACGCTAATATTTGTCTGTTTCTCTCTTGTTCCGAGGTCACCGTGGCCACCAGATCCAGTCTGTGTCCAGATCAGAGGGTCACTGCAGTCACCCGGATCCAGAACGTATCCAGACCAGATGGTGGATCAGCACCTAGAAAGGACCTCTACTGACCTGAAAGACAGCGGAGACCAGGACAACTAGAGCCCCAGATACAGATCCCCTGTAAAGACCTTGTCTCAGAGGAGCACCAGGACAAGACCACAGGAAACAGATGATTCTTCTGCACAATCTGACTTTGCTGCAGCCTGGAATTGAACTACTGGTTTCGTCTGGTCAGAGGAGAACTGGCCCCCCAACTGAGCCTGGTTTCTCCCAAGGTTTTTTTCTCCATTCTGTCACCGATGGAGTTTCGGTTCCTTGCCGCTGTCGCCTCTGGCTTGCTTAGTTGGGGTCACTTCATCTACAGCGATATCGTTGACTTGATTGCAAATTAAAACAGACACTATTTCAACTGAACAGAGATGACATCAATGAATTCAATGATGAACTGCCTTTAACTATCATTTTGCATTATTGAGACACTGTTTTCCAAATGAATGTTGTTCAGTGCTTTGGCGCAATGTATTTTGTTTAAAGCACTATATAAATAAAGGTGATTGATTGATTGATTCTTCTTTCTAGACCATTAAAGGGTCGAATCGTTCACAAAGGAACATTCACTAGCTCTTATGTTGTTTTCAACCTGTATGAATTACTTTGTTCTGTGTAACACAAAATAAGTTATTCTGAAAAATGCCTCTTTTTTTTTTTCCTTCGTACAATGGGGTCAATGGTGTCCAATGTTGTTTTGGACCCCACTGACTTTCTTTTTATGGACAAAACAGTCCTTTAATGTCTTTTGTTTTCCACATAAGAAAGAAATTCATACAGGCTTTGAACAACACAAGGGTGTGTAAATGTAGAGACGATATTCATTTTTATGTAAAATATCCTTTTAAGTATTTTTTTAGTCTAACTCGTTGTAGGAAATGTGTCCACCTCACCAACTAACTCTAAAAATCATAAACACCTAAAATATAAAATCACAATCATTATTACACCTTTATCTCCGCATTCGATGGGGAGTTCCAACTGATATTTCCTTGACTGCACTTTGCAGTGTTTGGGGTGCAGGCTATGTTATCTGAGCCGGTATCGCAGGCGGATGTGTGGTGATACGTGTGTATGGCGTGTTAATGCGTGAAGCTGGACTTGCATTGATCTCTGCACAGGATGTCAAACATTTTAGCAGCGATCTCGTCCTTGTTATTGCTCTCCACCGCCAGGCTGTTAATGCATAAAAAATCATTTGTCCCAATGTTTTCCTCCCCATCTCAATTGGACGCCCAGAGCAACAGAAGAATACCTCGTTGTTGTACTCCACAAGCACTCCTCCCCCTCCCTTCTTTCTGTTCTCCTCATCCCTCATCCTTCCAATTTTGTGTCCATCTATCTTTATGACACCTGGTTTCATCTCCTTAATGTTTCCGGACTTGACAGTCTCCCTGGTCAAAAATTCTTAATTAAGCCTGCTGTGTGTATTTGCAGTTAGGCAAACTGCAACCTAACAGGGCTAATAAAAACATTTTTGAGAGAGGGAAAGCGAAGGAACCGAGCGAAGGTGTCGAGAACCGTCATCCACACCCCAACAACCCTATCTGTTCCTTCCTCTCTTTATCACTGTCAACCATTCCCTGCATCCTCGGATTTTCTACATCACAGCCCAGAGGAAGGAGGATTGATAAATATTGCGGGTCTACTTTTGCAGGTCTTTAATCTCGCTCCCTTTTTGTTTTGGCCTGCGGGACTCATCGATTAAAACATTGAATCAAAAATCCTGGAGACATAGATATGAAAGTTTTGTTTGCAAGCTTTTCACTCCTCCACGGTTGGTACTTACCCAGTCATTAGTCTCAGGTCGAGGAAGGGGGTTTCTTCAAATAAGCGTCCAGGACGTAGCCAGTATAGCTTTGCTGAAGTACTTGCTAAAAGATGAAGGTACCAGTATCTCAGTATATTAAAATGTTTTGGGCTCCAGCTACTGACCTAGAAGGCCATAGATGTTGACCTTTCAGAATAACTGGCTACATGGATCCGTAAATGCCACATTATCTCCAATGATATTTGACACATTAATTCCTTGTATCGCTTTTCAAAGCTTTCAAATTATTTTTGTCATAACCTTGAAAGACCACATTCTTTGAAGAAATTACACTGAAAAAAAAAGGTTTCGATCCATTTAACTTGGCACAATAATTCATGCTATTTCTACTCAATTGAATCTTTATTTTCTTCATCTGTAATTGAAAGTGGCCAGAAAACTTAGTGACATTTCATTCTTTCAACCTAAAACAAATTACATAATTTTGTTTTTAATTTGACAGAATTAGTTATTCGTTTTAGTCTGTGACTTGTTTTAAATATACATGTTTTAGAATATTTGTATTTTAGAAAACTGCTAGAGGAAAGCATATAGTGTCAATCACAGCTGTACATGAGCTGACACCTTGTTGTCCATATGCCCATCACTTCTCTGAAGTGTGAGAAATCCATTTCTGTAGCATCAGACCTTTCTATGAGAGACCACCGGGCTCCTCACACCACTAGTAATAGTGTATGAGATCCATACCTTCAGCTGAACACCCCGTGGTATTGCTCGCTCATGTGAGAGAGTCGGCTTTGGCTGTTACGGTCACAGCTTTCTCGACAGAGTGAGGAAGAACAAGAAACAGAGGTGTCACAGTGTCATATCGCAATGTCTAGGGAAAAGGGCTCTTGTGTGCCACGGCATGTCGTATTGCCATCGTGTTGAATGTGTGTGTGATTGCATGAGCCTCTTTAGTTGAGGGCACTGCAGCTAATCAGCCAAGAGGTCCTGTAGGGTGTTAGTCCTTGTGTTGGAGAATCCTTCTTTCCTCTTCAAGAGTCTTGACATCTCTTAACCTCTGTCAATCGCAATGGTGTCACTAACTGTGTTTTCTCCAACCGCACAAACACAGCTCCTCACAAACTTGCCGGTATGCAAATATATGTGATATTTATATATATAATCAAGTTATTCCCAGTAGTTTTTCCCAGTTATTTTAACTGTATGAAAGCAAAACAATATTTTGATTTGCTATAACATTGTTTTTATTTATTATTTTATGTAAATAAAAAAATAGCTTCTGCATTGCAAAATAATGTTGATATTAAAATGTTGGGTATTTCACTTAATTATTATTATTATTATTAAAACTTTGTTTGGGAAAGCTATGCATACTTTGTTAGACAAATGTATTACTTGTTAAAAAGAATAAATAAAAACGATCAAAAATTAACCAAATGGAAACTGGGGTAACAGACAACCACCGAATAACAATAGCAATAAACACAGCCGTTTTAATTAGATGGAGAGAATGATGAACAGGAAGTGGAAGGAAGGAAGTGAAGTGTCTATAAGTGGGGTCAGGAGCTTAGGGTTAGTGCTCCTATTAAAATTCCTTTTAAGAGTCCTTCAGAGATCTTATGTAATAACAGTGGGTTGACCTGAAGTTGTTAACCTGTATATGAGGGATGCTTCCTTTGAATATATATTTGACCTATGGTAATGAGAATGTAGAAATGTTGGTCAAGTTAAAGCTCTTTCTATGTTTTTTAGCGTGCAATAGAAATTCACCTTATTCACCAATTTACATAAAACATGATATAAATATTAAGTTCAGTTTTAAAGTATAAATAATTGCATAACTGCGAAAATGTAGTCAGTTATTAAACAGCAAAAAAAAAAAAATTGTTTCATGTTTTTGAAATGTTTTCAAATGTTTTTGTTTCTAAATCACCTGTTTTTATTCAAGTAAAAAAAAATCATATGACTAAATGAGCCTATCTATATTAGATTCAGCTGTTGTTTGCTATCTTTCACCTAAAATGTGTAGATGATGTTATGAAATGTTGAACTTATATATCATTATTTACTGTACCTCAAAAGGTGTTTTCAGATCATATCTAACAGTATTAAATTTAAAACAAAAAAGAGCAAGTAATACTAAGCAATACTAAAGCACAACATGTAAATTGCACTGCTTCCTTGCACTGTCATTGCTTTTATAATTAATTACAGCTGTAATAACTGCAACAATGACACTGTAATGCAAAATAATTCAGAATATTCTTTAATAACTGTATTAACAGCAGATACCTGCATTAAATACTAACCATCGCCCAGGAACCTGGTGTCTTTGTTAGGGATACATCATTCTTTCTTCTCCTCCGGATCTACAAGCACTCAGCGTCCACCTTCACCTCTGCACCCCCTTTATCCTCCTCTATCTCTTTCTCTCCATCTTCTCTTAACTCATCTTCCCCCATCCTACCCTTCTATCAGTCCACGACCATTACGCTCATGAATCAATATTGACGACCCATCATTCGAAGGATGAATTACGGGACTGTGGATGGCTATTGTCATGTGACTGCCAGGTTTTACATTATGTTTCGGCCATTTAGTTCACGCCATTAATGCACGCCGACTTGAAATGAAGTCCTTTCAGTGTGAGGCTGAGGAAGGAGACGCATTACTATCTTTAAAAGCACTTCATTGCCGTTACTCTACAACTGATAAAGAATGAGGTGTGAAAGAAATGAATAGGCCAGTTGGTGATACAAAGCCGATATCGTAGCTCTTAACAAGAAGTTTCATACAAACACTCACCCACAGGGAATATGATCGATGCTACGGTATCTGCATTCATGCATCCATCCTCCACACATTGTGAGTAATCAAATGCTCACAATGTTCGAATGAGATTTGTGTATTTGTAGGAAATAAAGGACAGTCTTCTAGTTGGATTTTCTGCAGAATTGAGGGAAAGTCTAAAAATGAAAAAATATGTGGGCTGGTAAGAGAGCCAATCACAGAAGTGCCTCCTTCGCCCTCTGGCCACTCCTGACCTCTTGACCCTGGCCATGACCCCTTAGGCCAAAGGTTACCCTTAGGGGTCAAAAAGGATCGCTGGCAGGCAGAACCAAATGTTTTCACCATGGAAACCACTGGAGATAGATGAAGATAGGGAGGTAGAGGTGCTTGCAGAGGTCCTCTTTGTTTCATTGTCCTGTGGTTTTGTTGGTTTGGGATCCGCCTGCTGGACAAAATAGTGGGGTTGAGGTTGAAAACTAAATCAGAAGGTCATTCGTTGCTGTTATAGGTTATAGGTTGCTGCTATAGGTAAATAACAAGAACAACAAAGTGCAGCAAAACGAACCTCTTTTTGGTAAAGCTGACACCAGAAGACTCGAAGTCAAACATATCTGCGACCACATTTCAGGTAAAAATAAGGTGAAGAAATGAATCCTGTGAGTAAAGGGTAAGTGAGATTATTGTGCCACCTAGTGGTTAGATTGTGTATAGATTGCTACAATAGTCTTCTCACATTTCTCCTGTCTTCCTCCACTAAAACTAGGCTAGGTGCCAACAACAGCACACACAAAGATACTTTCACCACAACTGTTATCTTTACATTTACATTTACATATAATCATTTAGCTGACGCTTTTATCCAAAGCGACTTGAAAACAATAGAAGCAGTCAGGTCAACAAGAGAACAACCAACAGTATACAAGTGCCATGACAAGTCTCAGTTAGTCTAGTACAGAACGCATTGCCAGGTGTTTATATATATATATATATATATATATATATATATATATATATATATATATATATATATATATATATATATGAAAGATAAGAAAATTCCTAGTATTAGTTGGTTAAGTGCTAGCGAAAAAGGTGAGTCTTCAGATGTTTCTTGAAAATGAGTAAAGACTGAGCTGTACGAATTGAGATTGGCACAGTCCAGGAAAAGGTCCGTGAGAGTGATTTTGAACCTCTTTGGGATGACACCACAAGGCGTAATTCACTTGCAGAGCGCACTGGAGGGCACATAAGATTTAACCAGTGAGTTTAGGTAAGTTGGTGCCGTGCCAGTGGTCGTCTTTTAGTCAAGCATCAGCACCTTGAATTTGATGCGAGTGGCTACTGGTAGCCAGTGCAACCTCATGAGGAGAGGAGTAACGTGAGCTTTTTTTGGCTCAATGAAGACAACCCTCGCTGCTGCAATCTGGATCAATTGCGGAGGATTGACAGTACATGCAGGAAGGCCTGGCAGGAGAGCATTACAATAGTCCAGTCTGGAGAGAACAAGAGCTTGGACAATAAGTTGGGTTGCTTGTTCAACCAAGAAGGGTCTAATCTTCCTAATGTTGTATAAGGCAAATCTGCAGGACCGGGTCGTTGTAGCAATATGGTCTGTGAAGCTTAACTGATGCTCCATCACAACTCCTAGGTTTCTAGCTGTCCTGGAAGGAGTTATGGCTGACAAGCCCAGCTGTATAGAGAAGTTGTGATGAATCAATGGGTTAGCTGGAACCACCAGGAGTTCTGTCTTAGTAAGGTTAAGCTGAAGGTGATGGCCGTTCATCCAGCTAAGGTCACTCAGACAGGCTGAAATGCGAGCAGCTACCGTCGGGTCATCTGGTTGGAATGAGAAGTAGAGTTGGGTGTCATCAGCGTAGCAGTGATAAGAAAAGCCATGCCTCTGAATGACAGATCCTAATGACGTCATGTAGATGAAGAAGACAAGTTGTCCAAGTACTGAGCCTTGAGGAACCCCAGTAGCAAGTTGTTGTGTTAGAAACATCACCCCTCCAAGACACACTGAAGGATCTATCGGAGAGGTAGGCCTTAACCCACAGGAGTGCGGTTCCAGAGATGCCCATCTTTCTGAGGGTGGACAGGAGAATCTGGTGATTAACGGTGTCAAAAGCAGCAGACAGGTCTGTGTTGATGCCCTTAATTATCTTGACTGGAACTTGTCAAGCTACATTTTCCCAACAATGATGTTTGTCAACATTCTGTTGTAATAAGTCTGGTATCCAAAAAAATAAATAAATAAGGGCATCAACACACCAAACACTGCTTCACAATTTAATGCAGTTGAGGCTTTTTATTCCAATGAGAAAATGAAGTCAATAACACATGCACATGGGCCTTTATCAGTGATACAGTGTGTTGAGATGGGAATCAAACTGTGACAGCATTTGCACTGTAAACTTCATTGCCATTATGGTGAAATGCAATCATTATAGCAATGATGATTTATCTTAATCATTTGTCAATACCGATTTGAAAAAGAGCAATGAAAACAGACTGATATTCACTCAAATCTTTGTGCATGTGTATAAAGTGGATGAAGAGAGAGAGAGAGAGAGAGAAAGAGAGAGAGTGCAAACTGCAACCTGTTCAAAAGCTTTTTTCTTATAAGCATAAGGCACACATATGCAAGAGAATTAATGTCCTAAAGCTGTCAAAGTGTCGATTCATGGGAATTACGCAAATTAATGCAACGAAAAGAAAGATTTTGTTCAGTAAATTTAATTACATGGCTTTGTAAGGGTGATAATTGCTTACAACTTAGCTTTTTTGGCTAGGTTCCCACTCCTTTCTTCTATAATTATGCCTTAAAAACAATCATGCCTGTGTTTTTCTTTGTTGACAAAAAATATTCTCATGGTATTTTTCCAGTAAAATATATAAAACCTTGATTTATAAATATAATAAATATATAATTGTATTAAATAATCGACAATTTATGACAAGTTTAAATAATATTAAAAACAAATCTAAATATTTGAATATTATATACATTTATAAGTTCTACATTAAATACATAAATATTTGTATTCTATATTTAAATATTATAATCTGTCAATATTTTATATATGTATGTATATGTATGTATGTATGTATTTACAGCAACTTTCAGATAAATGTGCATACATTTTTTTCCAAGTGGGTCAGGGTTATATGAATGGCTACATACATAGTGTCTTCATTTCATCTTTTCGAAAGTGAAGTGGAACAAGACTGCTGTCTTCCTTATGCTGGTAGGAGTCAGAGACTGATTTTCAGAGGTGTCAAAAAGAATGTAAACTGAAATCATATTTTAGCCACTAATTATTCTGTCCAGATGACTCACATTAGCTCATGAGTGGCCACAGCCTTGAGGAATCTGTTCACTTTTTTACACTATGGGCAATGTGCTCCCAAAGAGATGCTTGCATGTTAACACACTAGGTGAGAAATTAATTGCAGTCTAAGATTTCACACTTTTTCTATATCTGTAACTCTCTGGTATTGTTCATTTGGGAGTCAAACTTGTGTTGTTCATGGTCAAAATTGACCTGACACCTCAAATGTCACTTTTTTCATTTTCATTTAAATTATATTGTTGCTATATTATAGTGTTCATGTAGCTCGACTGGTAGAGCGTTGCGTTAGCAAGCAAGCAAGCTAGTGCAAGGTTGGGGGTTCGATTCCCCGGGAACTCATAGGTAAAAATTGAAAGCCTGAATGCACTGTAAGTCACTTTTTTTAAATAAAAGCATCTGCTAAATGCATACATTTAATATATATATATATATATATATATATATATATATATATATATATATATATATATATATATATACATAAAATTATTTTAATTTATTTTTTGAGAGAGAAATTTGTGGTACAATTTAACAATAATGCAATAATTATGATAAAAAAAATTCCATTGAAAATAATATAAAAACAATTATTTTCTAATATATTTCTATTAGTTTTTAATTATGGCAGTATTTCATATTAAAATAGACACAATGCCTTTAAAATCATTGGTATTAATATCATTATTATTATTATTTAGAAATCAACATTTTGCCACAATATTCCAAGTACTGAACCTGGAATGTTCCTTTAAGAGAAAAAAAAGTAAAAAAAAAATGTAGATGTCCTCAACAATTTCGCACTTACAAAAGCTGGCTTACAAAGTATGTACAATTAAAATTCCAGCATTTGAACAACATGAAGAAATAATTTGATGGTAGATCCGGTCATATCAATCCATGAAGCGATGTCCTACGGTGTGTCTTAAGTGCAGCCCAGTTCTAGTACACTCTGGAAGATAAACAAATCAATGGATGTGCCGGTGGACAACACCAGCACAGTGTTCGTATCAGGCTGAGGCTTTGGTAATGCATGAGTAGCATGAAGGGCAGCTGCCCAGTGACTCTGCGGATCCTTATCCGGGCCCGTCGCCTGTGGTTGTCCCCATTAGAGAAGTCTTGAAAGTTGTCTGGATGAATAGCCCAGAAATGTCCCTTGCCATTGTCACTGCGACCGCATTTGATGAAGCATTCATTCAAACAGAGATTGTGTGACACTGTTTCTCCAGTTCTTGTCCCGTTTAAAGAGAACCTAAATTATGACTGACCTGAAAGTAAAATATTTTGATTTCAAGGGAAACTCTACCCCAAAATGAAAATTTTGTCATTAATCACTTACACCATGTTGTTCCAAACCCATAAAAGCTTTGTTAGTCTTCGGAACACAATTTAAGATATTTTGGATGAAAACCAGGAGGCTTATGACTGTTGCATAGACTGCCAAATAAATTACACTGTAAAGGTCCAGAAAAGTATGAATAGCAACAATTTGTCTCTTCTGTGTCAGGCAGCATACACTCTTCTGTGTCAGCCATGCCACATGCACACCTGACCAAAATTTTGATGTCATGATTCTGAAATTTACTTTAAATCAAAACTTTTGGTTTTACAGATAAAAATCTTTGTCAAATTGTGAGAATCAAAATGGAATTGTAAAATCTGTGGTTTGACAGATAAAGATCCAAATATAAGGCTCTGACAGATTGAAAATTCATGATATTTGCTTTGGTTTGTGTGTGTGTGTTTCATGAAGGTACAATGCCTTGCTTTTGAAATAAGGATAGTGATCCATAATCCATTTGTAAATATCACACAGCAGGAGCTTCTTTTCATGTGAATCCAGGATGGCCATGGAAATGAGGGCAATGTAGGACTGCACTGGCTTCTCGTCCATTCCTTCACTCTTAAGATTGGCCTTCTTGTGTTCTTCTTCACATCAGTTTTCTTCATTTTCAAGGTCCTCTGATTTTTCACTATTCTGTTCTGAGAGTGTTTCATTAACTGTGCATTGAAGACCTTCAGATGGGGATCCATTGTCCTCTGGTTCTGCTCTCTCATTGTTGCATCCCTTATTATACAACAGATATTCAATGGTGAATGGAAGCCCCAGTTGTTCTTGATTTCTGTGGCATGCATTGTCCTCCATTTCTGTATTGTTCAATTTTGGAATCAATCTCTTAGTGGGTTTTTTGGATCCAACTTTATAACATTTTGTCCTGGTTTGACTTTCTTTGTCTTTCCTCGTGTGTTACGACTTTTCAAGAAGTGCTTGCAAAGATTATTCCAACAAACGATTAATTTCATAACAGATGTAACGTCCGTCTCTGAGGCATGTATGAATCGAGTAAAATGTGTTCGTTAAGTTCTGTGTTTGTTCGATTAGCCACCCATTCGAAAAAACAACAGCACCACCAGTTGCGAATCTTCCTAGAAAGACTAGAAGGACTTCTCTCATAATAACCAGATTGTTAATGATCACTTAATTTAAATACTCTGCATATTTAACCACGCAATTAGAAGCAAAGTGGGGTATAAGAGAGTTGGAGGCAGGGGGTCTAATTGAGGGGGATTATTTTTATTAAACCAAGCAAACCTTTGTAATTATGAGAGATTACACAGATTAAAGGGTTAGTTCACCCAAAAATCTAAATTATGTCATTAATAACTCATCCTCATGTCGTTCCAAACCAGTAAGACCTACGTTCATCTTCGGAACACAGTTTAAGATATTTTAGATTTAGTCCGAGAGCTCTCAGTCCCTCCATTGAAACTGTGTGTACGGTATACTGTCCATGTCCAGAAAGGTAAGAAAAACATCATCAAAGTAGTCCATGTGACATCAGAGGGTCAGTTAGAATTTTTTGAAGCATTGAAAATACATTTTGGTCCAAAAATTGCAAAAACTACAACTTTATTCATAATTGTCTTCTGTTCCGTATCTGTTGTGAGAGAGTTCAAAACAAAGCAGTTTGTGATATCCGGTTCGTGAACGAATCATTCGATGTAACCGGATCTTTTTGAACCAGTTCACCAAATCGAACTGAATCGTTTTAAACGGTTCACGTCTCCAATACGCATTAATCCACAAATGACTTAAGCTTTTTTAATGTGGCTGACACTCCCTCTGAGTTCAAACAAACCAATATGCCGGAGTAATTCATTTACTCAAACAGTACACTGACTGAACTCGTTCTTGAGTATATATAGTGTTCCTGTAGCTCTATTGGTAGAGCATTGCGTTATCAAGCGCAAGGTTGAGGGTTTGATTTCCCGGGAATACATGATAGGTAAGAATTGATAGCCTGAATGCACTGTAAGTTGCTTTGGATAAAAGTGTCTGCTAAATGCATAAATTTTATATAAATGTGCTGGAATCAAGGTTTAATTAAATGTTTTTTTTTTATATATATATATTTTTTTTTTATACACATACAAATAAAGAAAAGACTCAAAGAGCTACACAGCTATTGGTTTTTCTTTTCAATGTATAATTTGTACGTGCCATTAACATATTTCTAACCCATAAAGACAATGTAGCTGACTGTTAATGTCAAGGTTATTCTAGAAAAATTTAATTATTTTACAAAGAAATATAAATGTTATATATTAATTTTATATCACTGTTTATTTTTTGAATGCTATTTCGGATTACATTTTGCTATAATTTGTTTCTTTAAATATATTTACATCTTCCATTTTGAATACTTGTTGCTTCTCTTCATCTTCTATGTCTTATTAAAGAATGTCTTCATCATAATAAAAATAAACAGAATACTCTTTTTTATTTAAATGGGGTCGCTTTAACAGTGTTGTAAAAACAACTTAACCACTGATTTCTAGTTGTGTCCTCTTTTGGAAGAAAAAAGAAAGTATTTTTGCTTTCGCAATGAAACAGCGTCTCCGCGACATGGCAGTGGCAGCAAGAATCAGTTACGTCTTCTTTCTTTGCGTAAACATTTGGGGCGTGTTATGCAAATCTTCCATAGACATGTGAGGCCGTGTTAAAATTAGGTGTTTTAGGGGGTTGTGGACAAGTCTTAACTTTTAAATAGAATATCACTTTGGGTTTGGGACTTTAGTCTTTCCAACTTTAGGGATCTTATCTATTCACAAATTAGCTTGTAACATTCCCAAGAGAAAGGAAAACTTGAAATTTGCATCATATGACCTCTTTAAGTGTATGCACAATTCTTCTGGAAACAAAGAGCTATGGAAATATGTTGAAATTTGCTAAATTCAACAGAACAGATATTATAAAATGTTAAATTACAATTAATAGTTAATAATTAATAGTTAACCTGATTTTGTTACTTCATTGTTAGCTTGTGGTTGAGCAGATTGGATCATTTGATTGTCATCCTAAATTAGTTAATCTGTAAATTTCCTTAGTTGTTTTCCACTTCTTGAAACTTCAAACCATTTTAAAGAGACTTTTTGTAAAGCATTGTTAGACTGGAGTGCCATCTTCTGCCAAAACAGGGAAGTTAACATGTGGTTTCCTCAAAGAAAGTGTTCCACCAATAATTAAAATCCTGTCATCTTTTAATGAGCTTTATGATGTTAAAAACAACTTTCTTTCTTCAGCGAAACACACAAACACAGACAAACACACACAAATATAGATGTAAACATACTCAGTCACAATTGACTTTCGTTGTTTGTTTTTCTATAAAATGAAAGTGAAAGGAATAACCCTGTAATTATACACACCTTCCCCATTTGTGTTTCCACAAAAGAAAGAATGTAATAGGAATTTGGAGCAACATGAGGGTGAATAAGTAAGGCTCAACTTGCTTATGAGATTTCAGTATGATTTGAGGACACATATCTGTACAGTTCCACCATGATAACGCTATTATTCTTGTTTTAATATAAGTATTTTATACTCAACTTTGCTTGTTAAAGGAACAACGTACCAGTATATTTCCAATTTTGCCTTTGATGCTTTATTTTTACCTCAGAAAATTGACCTCAAACATTTTCTGCGTCCCCTCCCCCACCACATATAATAAAGAAAAACCCGGGTTGGAGTTTCCTGAGGATTGTGGATTCAGCTTCTTGTGGATTTTCCAGATGGGTTTACCCAACTGTCCTCAGTGAACAAATGTGTTCGTTGTATTACACTGAAAAGCACACTGTTAACGCGTGTGGATATGTGTGATAGTTGTTTTAGTGTGTGTTGTCATTTTATGACTTAAATTACACAAAGCATTCAGACCTCAATATCATGGTTTTTACAACTCATGAAGTGGATTCTGCCGCACGGAATGGATCGAACGGAGCCATGCGCTCCTTTTCCACTTGTCGCGGGAAACCCACCTCTCTCATCACATCTGAATGCAAAACGCAATGTGCTTTCGCTCTCACGCCAGACTATTAAAGTGGGCAAATCAGACTGTGAAGTTCAAGCCACGATGGGTAGGTTTACAAGCACCAGAGGCCTATCAGAAAAGGTAGACCTTGCTTTAAGTTCTCTTTTTTTGCACCGCACTGTCCCTTTTAAAGCTCGCCGTCACGCCTCTTCGCAAACGACCCCGCCTACTTATGGACAACCCGCAGTGCTGATTGGACACCGGCGGCGGTCAACGAACGCCTTCCCGGCTTCTCATTGGCCAGCCGTTGCCTTTCGCTTCATGCTCTCGCGGGGCTGCTCTGCGAAGATGGCGGCCGAACTGGTAGAAGCGATGGTGAGTAGATGAGATTTTTTTTTAAATAGTGAAAGTAAAAGGAGCCAGGCGAGTTCGAAGCGGTGCTTATTCAAACAACTTAAGTTAAATTTCATACTGTCGTATTTGGTGCTCATTCAGGACTTGTGGCAGTCTGTAAAGTGCGTTGGTAATATGTATAAGTGTGTATGTCAATGGTTTTGTCTCAAAACCAAATGAGCTGTTTATATATTCAGCATATTTTGGCGCGATCTAACGTTAGATTCGAATTTTTGAAGGTTCTGAATGTGCATTTGATGTCCGAAACGCAGTTTGGTTAGACAGCTCACCAGGCTTTGAGACCAAAGCTAGTGTTTGTGTGTGTGCGCGCGCGCGCGAGGGCGCGCTGCCTGTGGTATGAATGATTAGACTGCACAATACAAAATAACAAAACAGTCTTTGCCTTTTCAAACCACACGTGCATTTCATCCATGTATCTCTAAACATCAACACACTTCCACACTTTTTGAAGTGCTGTAGGTTAGTGTAGGTGTATAGTCACTTGCACAAATGATGCATGTGGGTTTCTTGAAAAGATAAATAATTTTAATTTGTGCAAGACCGTTTTACTATTGAATAGCAGCAGCTGATCGCAGCCATGCTGATATTCAGTAGTCCAGCATGATTACGAACATGCTTGTTTTACCTGATTTGCAGAACTGCTTTTTGTGTAGTGTTTATATGGAGGGTGTCATTGGCCTGCAGAGGTTCAGTCATAGTAAACTGGAGACTGAGGTCATTTTGAAGCTTGAGGATTGTCTTGGCATTGAATTGTGAAAGTCAAAACAATATAAACAACTTTTGAAAAGTATTGTGTATTTTTAGTTGTTATGAAATTTTAGTAGATGCTTATATTTTAATCAACTTTATGTGCACCTAATATACAGAAGATTAATATTTATTGTGAAAGTTACGTACGATAAACATTTTGATTTATGGCTGCTAATGTGTCTGTTTAGGCTGGGATTAGTAATCACATTTTTTTTACAGAGAAGTGTTTTAATCTCTTTTACAACAAATTGCGAAGACAACTGGCCAACCAATAATGGACCGAGTACTCTGCGGAGCAACAGTGAATAGCAAATGAAGAACACAGACTTGGCAGTCCTGTATTTGATGATTATTGACAGAATTTTCTGTGACGAGCGGTTAAGAAACAAAGTTGCGCAAAAGTCTGCTTTTCTATCAAATGAAAACTGGAAGGTATTTTAAAGACCAACATTTGAGCTGATGTGAACAGGTCCCGGGTTCTTGATTTGTTCTCTTTTGGAAATCGAACAGACAACAATTTGGTTGACAACCCAGATATTGAATTCTTTGTTGCATTTCCCCATTTCTCATTCTCATGGGCTGTTTTTGTCTCCCCAGAACATGGTGAAGAGTTTCCGTGTGTCTGATCTGCAGTCGCTGCTGGCCTCGATGGGCCGCAGCAAAAGTGGGTTGAAGCAGGATTTAGTTGGAAGAGCTCTTCGGCTTGTGCAGACCGAATACAGTCCGGAGCTTCTAAAGAACGTGCGACAGCTCTATGAGACACGGTTCCCCAAATCCACGGCCTGGCTTGGAGCTCGACGACCTGAGTCTGTGCCCGTAAACTATCCTGCCCTTAACTCCTCGCCTAGAGGCACGGCCCAGGGCACAGACTACCTCAACAGCATCCCCAAACCAGCTCCGCCTCCTGTGGCAGAAGTCAAATTGGTGCCCCTACCGTTCTACCACAACCTAGAAACACTGCTGCCACCCACAGAACTAAGTGAGTCCCCTTATTATGATTAAATAATAACCCAATTATAAAAGGTGTGTATAGCCAACAAGGAAGCCATTAAGTGAGCTAATTATGTTTTTGTCACTCTTTGCAGTCGCACAGAACAGCGAGAAGCTGCAAGAAAGTCAATGTGTTTTTGAATTAACAACAAGTCAAGTGGAACAGATCCGGAATTCCAGGTAAGAAAAGTCACATTACTAACTGGTGGCTTTATTTAGCAATCAATCAATGACCAATAACAGAGCTGATGTTTAGGAAACAGGGTGTACACACTAGAGCTGTAATCAGAACCCAAGCTGACAGGTTTCGGCAAAAGCCCGACAAGTACATTTTGATTGACAGCTTTGTAAAAGCCAGAACTCGTTTACAGCCCGACATTATTCAAATGTGCGCACACATACAGCTCTTTTGCCTTTTGTCAAGAATGTAGTAGATGGCTTCAGCGCGTTCCTACGCTCACTGATGGTGCGTCATTATAAAATTGTTATTCTCATTATAAACATGGACAAAACACTTTCCACACCTCACACTTCGCTTTAGTTGCTGGTCCAACCAAAACGTAATCGCCAGAGGCAAGCCTCCGTTACACATAACCGCTCGTTTGCCTCACAAACCGGAGCACAAGCCTGAGCCCAGCCTGAGCCTGTGAAAAATTATATAAATTAAGCCCAAGATCTTCAGCTCTAGTTCTCACACACACACACACACACACACACACACACACACACATATATAGATATATATATATATATATACATACACACACATGCAATTTGATGATTATAAAATGATCAGGCCTATATGGATTATAAATGTGTAAAAAAAAAAAGATTTTAACAGATGCCCAACTTTCAAATTTCAATGCAGCTTCCCATGGTTTTTTATTAATTATTTTGGCAACACTTATTTTTAGGTAATTGTGGTATTTCTAGATTATTTACTAGAAAAAAAGTCTAAACATTAATTTAAACTCTCAAAATACAAAAGAATATTAAGCATCTTCGATTGTTTACTTATAACATTTTTTCTTACACATACACAGTGAACTTCGCCCAGGGATGAAATCAGTTCAAGTTGTTCTCAGGTACGCCATTCAGCTAAATCATGTCTGTACATCAAGTTTTGGAGTCAGAGATGCATTTATTGCATGCTAACATATCCTGTTCTTCTAGAATCTGCTACACAGACTCTATCGGTGTTCAGGAGGACCAGTATCCTCCCAATATTGCTGTGAAAGTCAATCAGTCCTACTGTCATGTACCGGTAAGTGTTGTGCATTCGATTAGACTGAAAGAACAGGGAGTGTGTTGGTTTCACCCCTCATGATGATCGGAAATCTAAATTGCTTTATATAAATAACTTTTTTAGCATTTTCTTAGCATTAGGGCTGCACGATATTGGGAAAAAATGACATTGCGATATTTTATTTTTCTGCGATATATATTGCAATAATTTTCCTTACAAACAAAAATGGGGTGAGCACACTTACATTCTCATTTTAAATGACTTAAACATTGACACCATCGTGTCAATTGATTAATATGCGCGAAGGAGAGAGAAGCAAGACAGCGCTCGTGTTTTTTGAAGACGGCTCGCTCTCTCGCGCGCTCGCACTCTCTCTGCCCTGTTAAACTTTTCTGAACGCGTCTGTTGTGTTTTAAAAGGTTCTCTTAGAATATTGTATAACTTGCTGCTGTAAATTATTAATTCACTTATGTACATTACTACTTTTTGTTCAGGGTTACTATCCCTCCAATAAACCGGGTGTTGAGCCACGGCGGCCCTGTCGACCCGTCAACATCACACCCTGGTTACACCTCTCCACAGTCACTAACAGAGTCACCATCACATGGGGCAACTTTGGAAAGGTACAGAGACTTCATACGAAGAGCTGTTTTCTTGTATCTGTATTTGTCAATGAGCATGTTAGATGAAGATGAGAGTGTTGTTACTGACCGCTGTGTTTCGGATGCAGCGGTACTCGGTGGCTGTGTACCTGGTGAGGGTGTTCACATCTGGAGAGCTCTTCAACCAGCTGAAGCATTGCTCAGTCGAGAGTGCTGATCGTTGTCGCGAACGCAGTAAGTTTCTCACCTTGGGCAAACACATTGCGTGATCAGTGGTTACAGTTGAAAAACTGGAAGTGTGCTGTATGGAACAGTAACAAAAAAAAGATTGCAATAATGTATTGCAATATTACTATATTTTTACTTAAATAAATGCAGCCTTAGCCTTTAGCCTTTTTCTTTCAAAAACATTGACAGTCTTTAGAACAGTTGTGTGTGTAAATAAATACTTAACATCAATATTATACTGAAACATTTTTTGTTTGTATGCACACAGTTCAGGACAAGTTGCGCTTTGATCCTGAGAGTGAGATTGCCACTACGGGACTGCGAGTGTCCCTCATCTGTCCTGTAAGTGTCCTGTTTTTGTCTTCTGTGTTGACTCTTAGCTGTGGAGCCATCGTAGCAATGTTGTAGATCTAATAAGTGTCTTTTCAATGCAGCTGGTAAAGATGAGGCTTGGAGTGCCATGTCGAGTGCTCACCTGTGCCCACCTGCAGTGTTTTGACGCTGTCTTTTTCCTGCAAATGAATGAAAAGAAACCCACGTGGACCTGCCCCGTATGTGATAAACCCGCTCCCTTTGAGCTTCTAACAATTGATGGGTAAGCACAGTTGATAAACTCCTCGCTTCTCGCAGGCTCAGGCAGTAAAACTCACCAAACGTGACCCATTTCAGGTTGCTGTCTGAGATCCTTAAAGAGACGCCGGAGGATGTGGAGGAGATTGAATATTTAACTGACGGCTCATGGAGGCCAATCAGGGATGACAAAGAGAAGGAAAGAGAGCGGGAAAACAGCCGCACACCCGACTGTCCTGTGGTGGATATATGTAAGAAGGTTTCTTCCTTCTGAAATGTCCTTTTCAACACGTTTGTCTCGCATTATATTATATTTGAGCAAAAAGAAATATTTAATAGGAAATAACTCTCATCCAAGGTGTTCCTGAGGTGAACGGTCACTCCCCAGCACACAGCGGCACAAACCAGACCGGGAAGTCTGGATCGGGTGGTGCATCGGCAGGATCCGGCAGCATCAGCGCCGGGTCGGGAGGCGGAGCCGTGGTGGATCTGACTCTGGATGACTCTTCGGAGGAAGAAGGAGGGGGCGGGGCTGAGGACAGCGAGGACACGGATGACAGCCAGGACAGCCCCGCCCCTAAAAGGGGCAGATATGATTATGACAAAGACCTGGTCACCGCATACTGAGACTGGCAGGACACTAAGACTTGTTTGGTTGGGGGGTGTAGATGGGATCTGAGCCTTGGAAATTCAAGAAACATGTCCCCGTGCCCTCTCTCAAATGCATACACACATGCACTCACACAGACATGTACACTCATGCGCTGCTGACCTCTGGAGCAGTCGGGCATCACATTGACAAACTTGTAGATGCCCCGTAAAGCCATTCCCAATCATTCACTGCAACTTAATACTGTATTCTCCCTTTAAAGACCATGGAAGAGTAACACCATCTTCAGTTCTACTCTATAGTCCTCGATTTCCTCGCCGCTTTGTGTTCTGACGGGTTTAAACATCCTGGGCTTTTAAGAGCTTGCCAGTTTTAGTTTTATTTGGAGCGGTTCAGGCCTTCGAAACATTGTGAGACAAGCCACAGTATCTCAAAAACGTTCATTCCCTTGGGTCAAGATCATACAACCTTTTACAATCTATTCAGAGGCATTTTCGGTTGGTCCTCCACATAAAATGTGTATGTTAGCTGTTTGTTTTACTGTGATTTGGAGACATTTCTGACAAATTTCCACCTCTCTCAAAAATATATATATATATTTTTTGTTCACAGAAGTTGACAAGCTACCTCAGTCTAACAGCGAACTTAACTAGACCAGAGGGTTATTAAAAGGGTGTTAAATCCCTTATTTGAATTTTTTTTTGGTGTAGTTTTGTTTTCAGTCCCTTTTGTTTTTCAAGTGCAACAACACTGGAGAGGCATCATGCATTGCTCTTTATTTTGTGCTTGCCCATTTAGACATCATATTAAAAACAATTCTGACTCGAGCAATGAGTTTTCCGCTCCAATCTGTCACTCAACTAGTCTGTACTACTGACTGGATGTAGTGCGCAAATCGACACTCAGTTCAGAAAGAATTTTGACACCAATGGTCATTTTGAGATGCTTGTAAGCGAGTAAATATTGTATGATAGCTAATGCAATAATGATAATGTATAATGTCTGATCATTTAATAGAAAATTGCAGGTCATTTACTGCTTTCAGTCGTTTTAGTCTGTACACGGCTGCTTAAAGTCCTAACTACACAAAGGCAGAATATTAAATCAGGTTGAGGAGAGGACAAAGAGTTGTTTTAGTTTTCTTCTAGACGTGTCTGTAGTAAATTATAATGTTTATTTAGCAGGGGAGGTGACGTTATTGGCTAAATTAAAAGTTACCTGAACTGAAAACCTGAAACTTTTTTCAGTTGACTTCACTTTACAATTGAATTTTTTTTAATTTTATTTTTTGGACGAATGGCTGATTGGTTTGAGCCCATTGTTTGGAGGTTGTTTGTGTTCATTACAGCCAGTTGAGGAGGTGTTGACATTTGTGTAATGTTTTGTTGACTTTGTGACAGGAGTGAATCCTAAAAATGTTCCTTTATTTCTTGTCAGAATGAGTATTTATTGATTTAACAGTTTTTGCCTCTTTTATTTGAATTAATTTTGCATTTCGCAGCAATTTCATGAATTTCCAGCATGTTGCTTTCTTTGTGGTGGTAGATAACGCTGTGTCCTCTCACGGCCTGCTGTTGAACGCGCACATTCAGCCATTTGCAACAGTCCGAACATAAGGGGCTTAGTCAGGACTATGCAGACTTGACCTAAACCTCGGCAGATTTAGACTCCCGCTAAATGACCAAACACAAATGGCACATCCAGATGGCTGATCTGTTGAGGAGGACTCAGGGATGAACGTGTTCTTCTTGTCTTTACATTTTCTTCTTAGTTAAACTTGACACTCGAACCAGGTTCTAGCATCATGTACAATATTACCCTCATCATCAGGTCACGTAAGGCAGTCTAGGTTTCTGATCTGGAAATTAAGATCTATTTTCAAGGCATACAAATATTGCTGTGTATAGCATGTTTTGTTGTCCTCTAAGGCTTCAGAGAAAATCGCTGTACTCACTAGTGATAATTTAAAAGTTTATTTTAATTAATTTTTTTTCCCATCTAATCCTGAATTCTAACTTGAATACTCAGTATCCTATCTGTGTTTGGGAATTTCTCAACATAACAATATCGCCATGAAGGGTTAAATTACTTGTAAATTTAGATTCGTCAGCATGGTCTTCCATCTTCTCTACATGACAGTCCAATTTAATTCCCCCTTTATATATATTTTTTAAGAGTAATCCGTGCTGCTGCTGACGGTTTCACATAATAAGCCCTGAATGTAGTATGTTCCCCTAAATTTGCCACATTTTTGTGATTCTTCACATTTAATTACGGTAAGGAACTTCTTAGACTTCTATCTTTAGATTCCTAGAACAAGGTATTAGATGTGGATAAAATGCAAATTTGCTTATAATGAAAAGATAAATGGATGGTGATTGATCACAGTATATTTCCAGCTCAGAGGTATAGATGGCCTCTGTGTAGCCAGGTGAGGTTTAAGTGGTTTTTTGGGGGGGAATGGAGGCATCCCATCTTATTACAGTGCTTAAGACAGCATGGGCAGTGGCTTGCAGTTCTTGATGTAAATGTTTTGTTTGTGTCTTTTATATGTTCATATTAAAAGCCAATAAAAAATATTTGATCAAGTTTTGAATTTCCTCCAGTGAGCAGGCAAAAACACATTTGTTATCGGCTACTCTCAACCCTTCCTGAGGATTTAAAATGCACATCGGTGACCTTCTATGAAGTAATCAAAGTGGGATTTGACAATAGGAGTGACTCATTTGTCCCTGTCTGAACTGAAATCGAACTGTAAAAGCTCTAACCCATGTCAATTATGTGTGCAATTAATTAAACTGATTTAAAATAAATGTCTTTCCAGTGATTTTTAAATCTTGGATTTAATGCCATGATTACTTAAAGAACATGTTTCACAAGTACACCAATGTACAATAAAATGCCCCCCCCCCCCCAGATTACCATAACTACAGTTAATAATTTTAATACAATAAAATCGGTTATAAGTACTTGTTATTTGGTAACTTGATACCATATTAGTGTACCAAGTTATTTGCATTGGCTTTAAAAAAGCTTTGCTACTTTTAAATTATCACTACCTTTTCAGATATGAATATTTTACTGTAGTATGGTATAAAATCAGGCATAGCTGGGTACTGATTACAAAATTAAGTAATTGTAATTAGATTAAATTACATTTTAAAATACCTGTAATCACATTTGAATGTTCGTGGTTGGTTAATGGTCACATGACATGCAGGTAAACAAATATATTTCCCATTTTAATAAGTGTATTATTTTAACTTGTTATTTTGAAATTATTTATTTAAAATTTACATTATTGTGATTTAAATAATAATTATTTTATTATTATTATTAAACTTACAAACCTTTCATGAACCCCAGTTTGGAAAAAAAACATTGACGTAATGTTTAATGTAGGATACTTCATGTTGTTAATAATAACAAATGAAATATATTTTATTTTTCTTTGTATTTTTTTTATCAATATGGTACAATATGATTCCTATTTAAATCAATGTGATAAAAAAGTAATCTAAAAGTATTACCTGAAACGTATAAACGATTACGTTACTAACTACAATTTTTGTCACGTAATTTGAAATCAGTATATTGACGGATTACAATTTGTCAGTAATCTACCCAGCTTTGTTGTCAAGCTATTGTTATTGTCAACATCACATCTTACCAGGGTTTATGAAGAAAGCTCATACAGCAGAAAATCAAGTATTACATTACAACAAATGTGACACGAGATGCGAAAATATTTCAGAAATGTGGCGGTAACTTCTCCTCGTGAATGTGACGGTTACTCAGTTCACCTCTAGATGTCGTTCTTACTCAAATAAGCGTTCATCTTTTTGTCAAAGCTCGCGAGAACTGGAGCGCTCTGACGAAAGATCTCGCGAGAGCTTCTGAACGCTTCCTCTTGGTTGGATAGTGGCTTCCTGGCCGGACTTTTTTCTCCCCTCCTTTTTTTTTCTTGGGGGAAATTTCAACTTCTGTTTTCGCGGGTCTTCCAGGCCAAAAAAATCTCGGACAGCGTTTCGGTCGCTCTGCTGTTTCGCGAACGACAAGGCCTGACTTGTCTTTTGCCGCCTTTTGTCTATGGGAGCGCTCGCGAGCCGGAGGCCGAGTCGAAGAGACATTCCAGCGATGAAATAAATTTCATGTTGTGCACTTTTGCGCCTGTGACACTCGCTCTTTCTACTTGACATCGAAATATTATGTGGTATAGCTTCTGGAAGCATGTCAGGGTGTTGAAATTAAGTGCTTACGAATCTCAAAAACTTTAGAAAGGCTTTGTGTAGCAAGTTGAAGGATTGGATGTCACCAGAGACAACCTGGTCTCACTGAAATAGATAACTGACAGGTATGGCACCAAAAAGAAGACCGGTCCCCTTGATTATAACTCCCACAGGAGAAGGACAGTCAACCACCATAGATGCAGCAGCAGAGTACGTATATAACGTTAGTTTGCTACATCTGACCCTTGTTTGGCTCACCTTCCTGCATACTCATGTCTTTCCTGCATAAGTAACGTTATGTCATACCTGGTCCTGTTTTTCCCCTCTCTTTAGGGCCAACCTGGAGGCCTTGCAGAGGAAGTTAGGGGAGTTAGACTTAGACGAACAGCAGAGGAAGCGTCTTGAGGCTTTCCTCACCCAGAAAGCCCAAGTGGGCGAGCTCAAAGATGAAGATTTTGACCCCATATGTGAACTCGGTGCAGGTAACGGCGGGGTGGTTCATAAAGTCCGTCACAAACCTTCAAGACTGGTCATGGCCAGGAAGGTAAGCGTTCAATGGACTCGTGCTCCTGCTGCTAGTTTGCTCATGGCAGGTAAAACATTCTGTTCAAAGGCTGAGCTTTCTGTGTTTTCCACAGCTTATTCATTTGGAAATCAAACCAGCCATCAGGAACCAGATTATACGAGAGCTGCAGGTCCTACATGAGTGCAACTCGCCATACATTGTAGGGTTTTACGGCGCCTTTTACAGCGATGGAGAAATCAGCATCTGTATGGAGCACATGGTGGGGGCAATGTTGTTGTTTAAGGTTTATAGCGAAAGTGTTACAGCACACCTGACATGTTTTTATCTGCAGGATGGAGGTTCTTTGGATCAAGTGCTGAAGGAAGCCAGAAGAATCCCGGAAGAAATTTTGGGCAAAGTTAGCATAGCTGTAAGTATTATCATCCTTCTCAAATTTATTTTAAAAAAGTTTAAAGATTGATGAAAAATCAACTGTACTGACACAGGTGAAATGTTAGGGTGGTTGAGGTTTGGAATGTGTTGACACTCAAACTCTGTTTTTGGCTGGGACTTTTGTTCAAAGTGTATTTGAGGTATGCATATTATCATTAGATATGTTCTCCTAAATTTGCTGCTTTTAACTAAATACTGGTGCGATTGCTGATCAAAACAAATCTGCTGTGAACAATATTCTTGTTATTATGCATGATTCACAAGTATTTTTTAAGTTACATTTGTTTTGTGCAGATGACCGTTATAGTTATGAACTTATGTTAGTTACCCTGTATGATCCTTCTCCAATTTGGCTCTAAAGTGATTTCATAAGACCAACTGGTCATTCAGTCTTGTCACTTTGAAAGTATTTCTAATAAAATTATCCATCTAGGTTGACTTTAATTAGAAGAATTAAGTTCTTTGTGATAGAAAAAAACAACAACTATAGGAATCCATTAAATCAAAAGTACATGAAACGTCTATAGGAATCAATTAAATGAAAATTACAGAGGGCAACCTGCTATTCTTCTTGTCTAAATGCAGAATCCAAAAAATAGTACACAACCTCCTTTTAAACATGTCTGGCACTGTTATGCACAGACCGCAAAATAATAAAGCTGTGACCACACCCACAGATGTGCAAACACCCTTTCAAGTCAGAGTCACCAAACATGCACATTTTTCAACACGGATTTAACCTTAGCCTTCCAAATGAATAGGGTTGAACTTCTGTTTCACATTTATTCATGACAAAATGCAAACAATTTAGCACAAAGTCCAAACAAAGGTGCAGAGATCTGTTTATGTGTGTCCATACTGTTTATTGCACGTGTGAGCGAATGCATCTCAGCTTTCAGTAATCACAAAGCAGATACCACATACAGATAAACACTAATGATGATATCTATCTAACTCTCTTTCCACAGGTACTCAGAGGTCTGGCATATCTTCGGGAGAAACACCAAATAATGCACAGAGGTACACACAGAGCATCATTCCTTGTTAATATCTTAGAAAATGTATGTGTGCATAAGCATGCTGGATGGCAGCAGGAAGTACCCCATAATGCAGCTATTGAAATCACATAAGAAGCTTAAAAAATATTATTATAGATAGTTTTCAAAGGTTTTTACTGAAACTAACCAGAGACCTTCATGCAACTGCAAACTTGAGATTAAATGAAGCGAAGCAGCTTCCCACAGACTTGCGCTCAGTTTGTGGCAGCACTTCACCTGGGGAAAATGTAGGCTATATAAAGAAAAGCAAACAGGATTATTGAAAATGCACACTCATTCTCTGCCAGCAGGAGGCACTTTAGGAGCGCAAAAATAGCGGTTTCCCCAGTAACGGCTGTAATCAAAGCAGCACTCTGCTCATGAACACTAGTTTATCAGGCATGGTAGGAAGGATTAAATGAAAATGACAAACTTTTCTAAACACAGTCGGGGCTTATTTCAAAGATGCATTAATATAAAACACTGTGCTGCGTTTTGACTTTGAAACGTACAGAGCTCATATTTATACAACGAAGTCAAAGCATTTTGGAAAATCTGTTTGTGGTGGTCAGTGTTAATATTGTGGTGAGCCACCATAAAAAAATAAAAAAAAAAATCAATGTATGGGAAATACTGGAATAAAATAATTTCAATGCCAAATGTCAAGCTTCTATAATGAAATGTAAAATGCACTTGCAATTTTTTACAAGTACATCACAAGCTACCATACAAAAAAGCTTCAGTGTGGCATAACCAACATTTGAGCAGTAATACAATGTCTGAAGATGTAAAGTATCCGATTCTCTGTCGAGTTGTATGAGGGTCTGAAGGAGCCACACTGGGTTTAAAGGGTTAGACAGGGAGGGTCAGGCCTGTAGTTGTGCTGTTGTGGTAGGGAGCGCTCGCCTGCTTGTGAGGAGCTGTCGAGGAGCCCAGCTGGTAATTACAGCCTCTCGGATGTGATTACATGGCAGCCACACCCTGCAACCCCCTCCCTTTTTTTCCCTTTCCCACTCTCCCCCCTCTGTCCACTCCCAGTGGGTGTTAGGGCTGAAGCAGGGCCCATCATGTGTGGAATCGTTGCATGTCTGCACTGTTATTTACTCCTCTTGCCCTGTGTTTAAGAGGAGGGAAGTGGAAAGTGGATTGCATGTCTGTCCTTTCTGCTGCGACGGTGTTGTCAGAGATAGCTTTGCAGTAGAGCATCTTGCAAAATGTTTTTGATGGGCATGCCGGAAAAAAAGGCCTTTGAACAGGGATGAAAATCCAGGTGGTGCCGCTGGGATTTGGACCCTGGCCATCCATCTTACATGGTCTTTCTCTCTGGTTCCTACAGACGTTAAGCCCTCTAACATCCTGGTGAACTCGCGCGGCGAGATCAAACTGTGCGACTTTGGCGTGAGTGGCCAACTCATCGACTCTATGGCCAACTCCTTCGTTGGAACACGGTCGTACATGTCGGTGAGTCACCCTCCCACTTCCCTCCCCAACCCCACAGTCCTTCACGTTCCAAGTCCTGTGCCGGTGCCCAGGATTCTTCCCTGTGGAGAGGAGGAAGTCGCTGCCAGGTTTTAGCCCACTCCTCCTGGCCACCTGCAGGGTGCGGCGCCCCACCCTAGTACAGCTTTGACTTGCTCTATGCTCTCTGCCTTGACAGCCGGAGAGACTCCAGGGCACACACTATTCAGTTCAGTCGGATGTGTGGAGCATGGGCCTATCACTAGTTGAGCTGGCTATTGGGCGCTACCCCATCCCCACTCCCGATGCCAAGGAACTCGAGGCCATATTTGGCCGGCCAGTGATGGACACAGGTGGGGCAGAAGGCCACAGCATGTCTCCAAGATCCAGGCCTCCAGGACGACCGGTTAGCGGTAAGACGTGGTTTAATTTCCCCAAACTAGCATTGGTTTTATGCACATTTGATCTTCTCTATATTCTGCATAATATGCGTGTTTATTTGAGTCTTGTAATTGTTTTCCCCCAGGACACGGAATGGACAGCAGGCCAGCCATGGCTATATTTGAGCTACTGGACTACATTGTCAATGAGGTCAGAGAATTTGCTTAGCGTGCAACTTGCTTCTTTTTGCTTCTTATAGTATTTTTCTGTAGCAGTTTCACTTCAATTTCACCCCTTTTCTGCTCCCCATCTGTCTCTACATCTGCAGCCACCTCCCAAGCTGCCTCATGGCGTCTTCACCACAGATTTGAGGAGTTTGTGTGAAGAACTGGTGAGCTCCTGCTGTTACGCTGGTGTTTTTATTGTACAAATCTACGAAAATCTTCAGTGATGAACAAAACGGCATCCGAGCTATGGCAAAGTTGGACCATGATAAAAGGGCCATAGTACAGGGGTGTTCATTCTAGCTCTCGAGGGCTAACCTGCCCCAACACACATAATTCAGACTTATTGCTCTTCTTCTTAGTAACTGTTAGGTGCATTTTAAAAATGTTTTCCCGACAAATCCTGGACTCCTGTACAAAATGATGAATTAATATAATGGCATCTAAAAAAACAACAACAGTAAGCCCTTGATACTGTTGTCATTCTGTTTTGGAAGATGACAGCTTTGAGGGGAATTCTGGAATTCTTTGAACCAATGAGAGGACAGTTACCTAACATGTGACTTGTTTTAACAATTTTGGTCCATTTAGAAACTTTGCCGTGTGCAAGCGAACCGCACCAAGAATAAAAAGCACCACTGAAACAATTGTAATCCCTGTTTAAGAACAAAGCATTTGATCTACAGGTGTGAAAGCAACCTAAGACTATGCAAAGTAGCTTGATTATGCAAAAAACTGATTAAAACAGTGAATGTAATAGTAATTACTGTACTGTCAATAAAGGCTATAATACAAAACCCTCAATACCTCCCTCTAGATTTCTGGCTTAATGTTTTATTGATTTCAGAATTTAATTTTGTCTTACTGATGATTTTTTTGTGTGTTTTCACAGCCTCATTAAGAACCCTGCTGACAGAGCTGACCTTAAGATGCTGACGGTACGTACATTTCCCTGTAAGGTATCAGATATATTAAAATTTAGTTTTTATCACAACATCTAGACAGTGGAAGAACATGATAGAACTTAAAGAGTGAGAGCTGTTTGGAGTGACATAGCACTTTGCAATAAGAATCATTAGTTAACATTAGTTAACTACTTAAGATGAATAAATACTGTTATAAAATTATTGTTCATTGTTTATTCATGGTAGTTAATACATAATTGTAAAGTGTTACCAACATATCCAGTGTGTCAGGTTTTAGCCATGTTAGGACAGCAATTAGCTGTAGTAACTTGAATTTATAGTTTTGACAGTAGATTCTCACAGTAATATCATGATGCATTGTAGAATATCATGCATTGCAAAAAACAATACTTGTAGGGATAAATTGATATATAAATAGTGAGAATAAAGGCACAATGTACTGCAAATAAAATTAAAATCTACTGCGTGGCACCAAAACCTGCTCATGGTGTAATTGATCATGTGATGTTCATTTACAGAGCCACACGTTCATCAAGCGGGCCGAGGTTGAGGAGGTGGATTTTGCTGGATGGTTGTGTAAAACCATGGGCCTCCACCAGCCAGCACACCCACTCATAGTGCTGAATGAACGCTGGCACCCAGTGTAGTCACCCATGCCATCCTTGTCCTCCGCTTTACTTCTCTCCTTCCTGCCCTCACAGGCCTGTATGCTTGTAAGCCTCTGAGACACCGCTGTGCACTCTTTTGCTGTTCTCTGCTTGCTCTTCCCTTCCACTGCGGTGCATTCTGGGGCATTGTTTTATGAGAGCCCCTGGTGTTGGAACACAGTGATTTGAATGAATATGGAGAGTAGAGTCACTTAAGTGGAGTGGCTGTATTTTTAATAACTACATTATTCAGGAATGTCTAAATTAGTAAAGATCAGCAAGGTTTTGTTTGTGTAACTGCTATTTCACTAGTTTTATGATGTGTCTGTTTTCTTTTCATGGTTGGTTTATTAATTCATTATAATATGTTTTCTTTCTTTTTTTTTTTTTTTAAGCGCTATTCTTTGGCATTTATATGGATAGCTTTGGTTCAA
>NW_020525927.1:0-71734 GCF_003368295.1 Carassius auratus
GATGTACATGTGGAAAGTGCAGTTGATGACAACATCGCATGTTGTTTACTTGATGTGTTTACACGCCGATAGCTAAGTTAACAACAACGAGATATTTGAAGCAGTTTTACTCGTGCAGTTTGATGACAACATCGCATGTTGTTTACTTGATTTGCTCACGCGCGATAGCTAAGTTAACAACACAGAGATATTTGAAGCAGTTTTACTCGTGCAGTTTGATGACAACATTGCATGTTGTTTACTTGATGTGCTTACGCGCCGATAGCTAAGTTAACAACACAGAGATATTTGAAGCAGTTTTGCTCACCGCATGCTGTTCCAACCACACGATCGTGACCCTTTTTCGTTGGGACTGCATTATCCTTAAGAATAAACAATGTGCAAATCCGGCGTCAAACTGGGCCTTGTTTGTAAAACAAGCATCTTCGAAATGTAGGGAACAAACACAAACACTTGCACAACTCCGTTGATTGCTCTGTAAAAATAAACTCCATCCACTGGTCCTTAATGCTGTTTTTTTTTTTTTTTGGTAATCTGTGCAGAGTTGTCTTGCCCTGGTAACCAAAAACACACCTCTTTCGTGACATTTTGCGACGCTCTCGCTTTGATCAGTGAATGTCTGTTGTGCTCTCAGTGCTCTGCTATACGGGAGCGTGCGCTCTTCCAGCAGAAGTGCCCTTTAGGACTAAGGTGGGCGATATGGCTTAAAAAAAAATCTCAGATTTTTTCACACCAACCCGATTTTCGATTTTAATCGATTTTTTTTCTATTTAAAAACAAGCTACAACCGACAAAGAAATTGCTCAAAACAAACGTACTCTTTATTTTGTTCTGATTTTCACTTATGCAGTTTAATCTAAATTTCCCCTTTGTGCATAAGTTGTAACAGGAAACAAGCCTCAAAACATGCTTGTAAACGAGATGGCAGGCACTGCCCATTGTAAACAATGAAAATGTAGCTTATCAGTTTTATAATAACTTAGTTACACAATGCACCTTCAAAATAAATTAAAATATATAAAAAATAAAATTGTTGGCGTCCCTCTTTGATAAAAAAACGTTTGGTTAAATAAATGTAACCAAAATGACAAAATTAGATCTATTACAAAAATACATACTTGTCACAGTGGTATTCATAAAGTGCTAACAAAACTTTAACTCATTAGCGTTAAGATTACAGAAAGGTCTGATTTACGCACAACAGTCATTGTTTTTTTCTTTTTTTTGACATTTGAGTTCATGATTTTAATGTTGTTGTTTTTTAGGGCACACTAGACAGACTGTTGATCTTTGAATAATCTCATTGGTCACCCTAACGCTAGTGAAGTATAACCACACTTTGGAACGTTTTGCTCTCTCCTCCATCATCACTCTTTATTATTAAGCGTGAGTTTTCGCTCTTTTATTCGTGCGTGCGCGCTGCGCTCATTCTTGTTGTGTGGTTTGTGACTGACAGTCGCAGATCTCACAGACAAACTTCTTAATAAAATCGCAAATTAGAAATGTTTGGTAAGATAAAATGTGCACGATAACATTTTTAAGCAAATCTTTTCGCCATTGTCACTCTTTATTATTTAGCGGGAGTTTTCGTTCTGTTATTCGTGTGTATGCGCCGCGCTCATTCTTGTTGTGTGTGTGTGTTTGTGTGTGTGTGTGACTCACAGACAGCCTCCGCAGCGCGCATGACAGATTTCGCAGATCTCACAGACAAAGCGACTTAATATGATCGCACATTAGAAATGTTTGGTGAGATAAAATGTGCACGATAACATTATTAAGGAAAAATACATAGTACATACATTTTTTTCCCTCCAGTAGGCTTGGGCGGGTAATACGGTAATATGGTATACCGCGGGATCTGAAAATAGCAACGGTATCAGTTCCAATACCGTCATACCGTTAATAAAAAAAAAAAACAAAAAAAAAAAAACAATGCACTTATATAGGAGACAAGGATTAAATATTAAATATAATTTATTTAATGCCTAAAATGTGTAATGCGTGGTTGTCATCGCGTGACAACGAGACGAGGAGAAGAGAGAGGAGGGGAAAAGATGGCGAGTTGCGCACTGAGTGACCTGGTCTAAAAAAAAAGAACATAAATTCTGCAGTTTGCCAGTATTTCGGGTTTCGACCGAATGAGAAGGGAGAGGTGGTAAAATAAGGACGAGGCTATTTGCAAATTGCGCCCTCACGAAAAAAGATGACTCTGGGAATATGCTGCAAAAAAAAAAAAAAAAAAAGCCGATGCAATGGCTGGTCCTGTCGGCATCGGCAACGTAGAGGACCGAATCGGAGCTGAAATAACAGCCTACTGTTTAGAGCCAGTTAGTCAAGGAGACGAGGACCCACTTCATTCATGGAAAAATGCTGACTGGTGTTTTCCCCAGATGTCGCGAGTGGCACGAAAGTACCTGTGCGTCTGTGCCACAAGCACACAGCACCGCAGGTAAAGTTGTCGGTCCACAACGTGCCCTAGCGAAAAATCTTGACTAGATTGTATGCCACTTGCCATTTGTTCTATTGGCACTGTTTATTTTTTATTTATTTAATGGATTCTGGTATTTTTATTGGTTTTCATTAAAAACTATTTTGGAAAGAAGACTGGAAAGAAGTTGTTTTTATTTAAACATATTGCTTTTCAATAATTTTTTATTTTATATGTATATGTTTATATATATGTATATATATATGTATATATATATATAATATTATAGTATATATATATATATCGTTTGCTCTTTGTTACTAAAAGTTGTTAGTGCAGTGTGATTTTATGGATGGGCGTTTTTCCGCAAAATATCACATTTCGAATAATTTTGAGCTCACAAAAAACGAATATTCGTTTATTTAAATTAAGTTTAATGAGACAGACGTTATTTTTCAGCAAACATTTAGCCTATTGTTTCTGTCATTTTGGAACAAGCTTACACACAATAAGCTTTGAACATTACACATCGTGTTTTGTAGCTGAAAAACTTTAACAACGCAAAACAAACAAAAGTAGCCTACAGATTAAAAAAAAAAAAAAAAAAAAAAAAAGAAGGAAAGCAGCCTGCAGCAATTATGCCATTGTACAGAATGTAGCTTACACTTAACTTTAAAACTGTCTGCAAATCTTTTTTTCTCTATTGTTTTACTACATGTTCTGGTTAATAAACACGGGCAATGTAAACATGATCGGGGGAAAGTCGGCTCCTTAGTCTGTTAACAATAAGGCCGGCCGCGGAGAAAATGCACTCTGACGGCACAAATGTTGTCGGGACTCACAAATAACGGTGTGCTAAGCGAATAAGTTTTGTGAAGCGCCTCGTGTTTTCGTTCACCACTGAATAGGGATCCTCATCTGGTGGAATACATGGCTCCAGCAAGAACTGTTCCCACTTGTATCGGCTGGACTCTCTGTAATCATCGCTGAAGAACTGGAGAAGAAGAAGATCTTTTCCGACGAGTGCATTGCATCCTCTTCATCGTTGGTGACGCACCACTCGTCTCGCATCAAGGAAAATGTTCTGATAATGTTCAAAAAAAGTTTTTTTTTCTTACTTCTCTCATGTTTTCATCGAGAAACCTGAGATCTTTGGGCCGAGGGTCTAGGGCAGATGCGAGAAGAGGAGTTTTCACTGCATTCTCCAAGTTAGCGGTGTTTATTCAGTGCTTGAGAGACGCCGGAACAATGTTCTTGAATGCGGTCACTTTCTGTGATTCTCCACGGCATATTTGAAGTGGCTACTGTAGAAGACCGCAGTTCTTATTCATTCATTAATTATTTTTTGCTTTCATACATCTTCAAATATGCCGTGGAGAATCACAGAAAGTGACCGAATTAGGTTTTATTGTGGACTTTTTTCCCTTTTTTCTTTTCTTTGTGGCAAGCAAAAATATGTCGAAATTCGAATATCATTTTTATTTATCGAATAATTAGAGCCGAACCAATATTATAATAATAATATCTGTGCACATCCCTAGTGATTTTATTGATTTGTGTGCGCGTCTCTGCGCAAAAAACTGTTCTGTATGTTTATGTTAATTTAATTATGTTTGACTATTGCTATTTGTTGCTAATAAAAGTTGTTAATATTGTTGTGCATGTCATTTTGTTATTGTTTCAGTATTAGTGTTTGGTATTCAGTTTCTGAATGGTTTAGGCACAAGCCAACAGTTTGGTGATGCTGTCTCAGCCTTACGTCATATTTTTTTATTATTATTTACGGTAATACCGTATACCGAGGTAAAATAGGGAGGAGGTTTGACGGTATCAAAATTTGGATACCGCCCAAGCCTACCCTCCAGTACCGAAAGCAGAACCGTCAGATCTTACTGATACTACGGTCTTTCATAATTTAGCCCTGGGGCCAGTTTAATACCGGGTTTCGGTACCCATCCCTACTGTTTAAGATGCTGGAATAAATTTGTTGTGCTGCTACCTTTTGTAGCAATGGCTTTTTAAACACACTTTGCAATGTGGCGTTATTTGTTCTGTATCTGACACTAAAAAAAGCAAACCAATTCCAAACAACGGATGGATTAAAATGGTGCCTTTCTTTGGAACGAGCTCTGTGCTGTTAACTGTCATGTTGTCTGTGTGCGGCTGTAAGGAAAGCGGGGGGAGGGCGAGCCCACTCTGAACTACGGAAGCCTAAGGGGAGAGCCGGTGGTGGAAGTTAAAGAGAAAACCGATTTTCTTTAAAAACAAAATCGCCCTTAACGTCAAATTCGAGTTAATCGATAAAATCGATTTATCGCCCAGCCCTACTTAGGACCCATATAAGGAAATTCCGCTCCATCTAACATCACACAGAGCCATACTCGAAAAAAACTTTCCGAAACTTGTGACAAACCAGAAGGAGTATTTTTGGAACAGAAATACTCCTTCAAACGTACAACTTAATTTTTGAAACTTTGTCCATGTTTAGCATGGGAATCCAACTCTTTAACAGTGTAAAAAACTCAGTATGCATGAAATAGCATTTCACCCCCCCTTTAATATTGAGTATATAAGTCATATATATAAGTCATTAAATTCAAGTTCACAAACTCTTCTTCTGTCATCCTCCATTCTGCAGTCAAACTGCGTGTCGCGTTCGGTTACTAGTCAAAACGATGAAACTCTCTTCAAGAGCACACAGTTATACTTTCCACATGAGCAGCCGGACGCAGACACAGACTACCTGTATTTATACTACCGAAAGTGTATGCTGATGGTCCACTCCGCAACAAACATCTGAACAAACAATTGCCCAGAATTATTGCACATCTTTATTGCACAATTATTGTTGTCATAGTTTTATCAACGGATTGTACAGGTTTGAGTAACAATGGCTTCTTCACACAGCATGAACACAGTATCCATATTTCCATTTCACAAGAAGAAGTTTGTAGCTGAGAGTGCACAAGAGACATGTGTGATAAATTAGAGCATGAAGCTATACCTCTAAGAAGGTATACACACCTTTAACCTGTGTAGGTGTTTTTAGCAGCATTCGAGGAAATGCAAGTACACTGTGTGAGAATACCTACAAAATTAAGTGTGTGTCAGATGTGGGTATATAACATGGAAGTAGGGCTGATTGTGAGTGTGTGTGTAAATCAACTGCAGCTTTTGCTGTAATACATAGCAGCTTGCTCTCATTAGAGCTTAAAACCTCATTTTGTTTAATCAGCTTATATTGCGGCTAGATTTATACAACCTCTTTTCCGCACACTGACATGGAGCTCAGTCTATCACCAATCACAACAGTCACATCCTGTGAAGTCTCCAATCTCCAGTGTTCTTCTCAGTCCACAACACCGTTTCTAATCCATTCTAGTCACTGTCTGACATTTTATCTCAAATTTGGGAGTTGTGCCTATAGCTGTCAGCAGTGTCATGTAACAACCAATCCTTTACCATGGCCCTGGGTCAGACCAGCATGACCCTGAACAAAATATAATCTGAGGTCATAACATAAACATAAAACATCTGGCACTGTTTGCCTGGTATTAACATTCGTTTAGGCCAATATAATCCAAAGCATCACTTAGTACTAGTGTTGTCACGATACCAAAATTGTTTCAATATGTTATGATATACCTAGTCAAGAATTGCGATTTCGATACTTTTTCAATACTTTTCCTGATAAGGGAAAATACACTCAAATATCATTGCTGTGCTTTATTTTAAAACCGGGACAACATTCTAATCAAATAACACACTAATAAATGAACATATGAACAGCAGTTATATTAAACATTTAACAAATGTTTAACAAATGTTTGCTAAAAACACCTACACAGGTTAAAGGTGTGTATACCTTCTTAGAGGTATAGCTTCACGCTCTAATTTATCACACATGTCTCTTGTGCACTCTCAGCTAATATATATATATATATATATATATATATATATATATATATATATATATATATATATATATATATATATATATATATTTTTTTTTTTTTTTTTTGATGTTGATTTTTTTTTTTTCAAAAATGCTGTACTGTTTTATCAACATTTTTAAAAAAAAAAACTATAATAACTACTATAAAGTTTTAAATGCCACAACACATTACTACAAGTAAACAGCAATTGGGTTTCAGCCAGCCACTTGTGATCAGATCACTGGAGACCAGTGTTGGGCAAGTTACTTTTAAAAAGTAATTAGTTACAGTTACTAGTTACTTCTTCCAAAAAGTAACTAAATTAGTAACTCAGTTACAAATGTTTAAAGGAACTAGTTACTTAAGAAAGTAACTATTGCGTTACTTTCAAGTAAAATTAAATTTTAAATGCTCAAACGTGACCCCACCTCTACCCCTCTTTAAAGGAACTTAAAATACATGTGCATGTTCAATTATTTATGATAAATCTGAATATTATAATGAAATGGACACTTAATACAATACATTATTAACAGAAACATGAAACATTGTACACACATCTAAAAAAAAAAAGTTGCTGTGGGACAAAGTGAGACTAGCCTCCAATCAAATGGCATGTATGTAGATATTATGTTTATATAGTGGATCAATGCAAATAACACAATAGATTTTTGGGAACTTTTGATATTTCCTTTTATTGTTTCTTTAATTTCTTGAAGGAAAAAGTAATGTATATACTTCTATTTAGAGAAGGCTACTTTTGGATTATTTGGGCTCGTCGCCATACCTGTCTCTCGTTGACTGACTGGCTTGTGTTGTTCGTTGTGTGTCCTGTCCGATGATGGGTCGTTCGCGAATGAGCGTTAGTGATGATGGATCGACTCGTTCGCGAATGAGCTTTTGATGATTCGTTCGCGATTCGCGAATGAGCCGACTCTAAGAGCCGGCTTTTTTAGTTGAACTTCGGGAGCTGGCTCGCATATCTGAAGAGCCAACTCTATTTTTTCAAATTTAGCCTATAGAAATTAAATAATTATGTAATAAAAATTGAAATATTATAGTCAAAGTCATTTAAAGAGCCGTTTGTGAGCCAAAGAGCCGGCTCTTTTCAGTGAGCTGAGTCAAAAGAGCCGAATTCCCAACACTACTATGCGTGCTTTCGAAAACCCGCCCAACTCTACCTCTGATTGGCTTACAATGAAATTTTACTCTACCTCAGCCAATCGTCAGCATTTATGCGCTTGTCTCGTGCTCTGCCCACTAACCAAGGAAGAACAGTAAAAAAAAGTATTTGCCTCTCGCTCAGAGATCTAGTTGGTCTGATGAAAAAAAAAAAAACAGCTTCATCATCAGTTATAGTAACGCGCCGCATTTTTTTGGCAGTAACGGTAACGGCGTTATTAAGATGAGAAGAGTAATCAATTAGATTACTCGTTACTGGAAAAAGTAATGCCGTTAGTAACGCCGTTATTTATAACGCCGTTATTCCCATCACTGCTGGAGACTGATTATAACACCAGATGTAAACAGGGTTTGTGTGATCTGTGGCCTCATGCTCAGGTTTCATCACATCATTCAGCAACATGCAGAACAGCACATCAGTCTAATGAAGAGCCCCCCCCCCCCAGCAACTGCTTTACGCCTAAACAGCTGAAGGCCTAAACACCAATGAGGAATACATTTCCTATGTAAGCCAAGCTAAAGGCCCTCAGAGAAACTGCAGATCGAAGAAATCCTGCTGGCAGCAATCCAAATATGTGGCTGCGGGAACGAGGAGGAGAACATACAGAAGAGGGATGGAAAGCTGTGGCTGATGTCAGAAGGAGACGGGGGCTTTCACAAAGTTAATTAACGGACATTAATTGCTCTCATTAAACACTGACTGGTTTCATTGGGTTTCCAAGTGTCTGGACATTTGTGATGCTAAGCCCTGCTACTATGAGAAATAGGCAGCTCTTTAGCTGAGAGCACTATGGCCGTCTGATAAGGAGGGTAAAGTACATATTACAAGACAGACACACACTCAAAGCACTTCTCACACACTTAATTGGACAAAGAGACTTCAAGGGAGGGGTTAAACCCTCGCACCATGATTAGGGTTGGGAATAGAGTTCCGGTCCGTTTTTTTTTTTTTTTAAGAACCGGTTCCGGTGCGACCCGTGACCAAAAGCTTTGAGCAGCCTTGTGCCGGTGTTCTGATGATTCAGTGTTTCCCATAAATTATGTCACAAACCGAATAAACTGAAATGCTGCGCTGCCTCTTTAATTACGGAGCACACTGTATCCAATGGCGTGCACTCCACAGACTCACCGCGCCGCATAGTGTCTTTAACTGCCAAACACGTTTCCCACGACTGTACGCGCACTCGCGCCTTTGATAACTGTGCACATTGTTTTGTCTGACTGTACAGCACCTGCCGCCACTAAACTACATTATATTTGCCCAATATTGACATTAATATACATACTGACTTCAACTTAGACCACTAAATAAATGGACTGCTATTGTTATGTAAGTATGAGGGATAGATAATTTAGTGTACAGGTCATTTCAAGAGTGATAAACAAAGTGATAGAAAATATTTATTTTCATGCATTTTAAATGTTTAAAAATGCAGAAACCACTCATTGCATCACACCATCACCTGACTGCATTATCATTTGTAAAATATGGGCTTCATGGAGAGTGTGTATACATGGTAATAAGTATAACAGTATATATTTCATATATTTAGGGAAATGAACAAGTGTCTTAGCCCTCAAGGCACTATTTAGCCAACCAACTTATTCCTGCTTGAAAAGAAAAATGTAATTGATAGTGTAAAAACATCAACTTGCATGATTGATGGACTAGCATTACTCAAAATGACTTATTACCTTCCAGCAACACTACATTCAATGAAGGTAAAATAGTAAAAAACATAATAGTTAAAGTAAATATGATTTTTAATTATTCCCAACCCTAACCATGATATTGTGCTATGGTTTATTGGGAAACATATTGATGGTAATACCATGGTAATGATTAACATATGTTGGAGTACCATGTAAAAACAACAGGTAGAAGAATATATAAAATAGAAAAGGTGGAAAGATAGAAAAAACAAGATATGGCCAGTGTTCATTTTTCCCTCAGGTTTTGTGTCTTTTAAATGTAGTCAATATTTTATCATGTTATATTTATTCATTCATTCATTTTAGTCAATTTTCCTTTAAATTTCACATGGTATCTAAACAAAATGGTATCTAATACTTCAAACATTTGTACATTCATAAATTAATTTAAATGTACATTAGCATTCAATAGTTTGGGGTCCGAAAGTTATTATTTATTTTTTATTTTTTTTGCAGGTATTTATTTATAAAAAAAATTTGCAGGGACACTTCACATTAAATAAAACAAACAGTAAATGTATAATTTATATAAAGTTTACAAAATGTAAATAAAATACAAAACATTAAGTAGCACAACTGCTTTCAGCATCAATAATATTAATAAATGTATCTTTAGTAGCAAATGAGCATATTAGAATGTTTTCTAGGATCATGAGACACTGAAGACTGAGTAATGGCTGCTGGAAATTAAGCTTTGCCATCAAAGGAATAAATTACATTTTAATATGTATTAAAATAGAAAACAGTTATTTCAAACTGTAATAATCTTTTAGAATATTAAAGTTTTTAATGTATTGAAAGGTTGTGAGTTCGAGTCTCGGGCCGGCAGGAATTGTGGGTGGGGGGAGTGCATGTACAGTGTTCTCTCCACCCTCAGTACAACGACTTAGGTGCCCTTGAGCAAGGCATCGAACCCCCAACTACTTCCTGGGTGCCGCAGCATAAAAATATATGTTATTATTTAAAAGCTGCTTGTGATGGGCTTTGGTTCATCATGTGACTTTCTCATCACCACCATGCATTTGGTGGTTATCATTGTACTACAAAGTTACAAAACAGATTTCAGTACTTCAATAAGTTGGTATATTAACATTATATAAATTACATTATAATTTATGGTACTTAACTGTAAATGTAAACCGTAAAACCTAAAATATTGCTACCATATTTTTTTTTTACAGTAAAATTCCGGCAACCACGACCACAATTCTTTTTACAGTGTTGTAAATGAATATTTTAATTGAGATCAACACTGGACATTTCACTAGAACAAGATCATAAAGTCTATGTGTTAGAGAAACAGGAAGTTGAATAAAGAAAGTAAGCGCAGAAGTGCTGACATCAGATTTACATCAAACAGAGGGATCTGTGTTAACCAGGAGAGACATCAAACAGCGAGACTTTCACACGACCCAATCAAAACATCCAAAGACCGTTAGATTCAACTCACTGACTCTATGCTCACCTCCAAATCGAACCGCCAGCCCTGAGTGAGAAGGAACCATTACAGTCCCATAATGTTTTCGTAATACAGATGAATCCTCTGGGAATGTGACACTTTGAGTGCGGTTCCCGAGGCTAAACATATCCCTCAACGAAAACGCTCACCCATCTCTCCTCAGCTGAGAATGTCCCTCATTAGTATTGAGCAGACATCCGGAATAGGACTCTGCTTATTCGGAGGAAAGTTGGAACACACTTTAAAGAAACAGGAGGAACATTCATCCCAGGAGATGGAGAAAGAGAAATGTAATGTTTAGTATAAAAGGAGGCAAGGCTCTTAATGTAACAGCTGAGCCAAAACACAAATCTCTGTCATTATTTACACATCCTCATGCTGGCATTCTTTCTCTAGCACAGAGAAGGCTGTTTACTTGGTTCCATGCAATTACAACAAATGTTAACTCTTTTCAGGCTATAATAAGGATGAAAAAGGACCATAAGTATCATGAAAGCGGCCCCTATAACTTAAGTTCTACGTCTTCTAAAGTAGCTTCGTGTGAGAAGCAGACCAAATCTATGTCAAGGTTCACTTAAAATCTTGACATCAATCTTGACTTTGCTTAAGAGATGTCCAATTTATGAACAAAACATTAGTCAAATACTTTAAAACAAAAACAAATTATCTGGTTCACAAAACCCCTATTTGTATATGAATCAATTTGTGACTCAGTCCAAATGGTTCATACTGTATTAAATGTCACTGTATGGAAAAGAAGGAAAAATATACTCAACAACAAAAAAATTAATACAGGTTTATATAATGACAGAATTTTCATTTTTGACCTTCAACACTTGTGAACAAACATTTTTTTGTTGTCACAGCACATTGTTTATCATTAAGCAGAGCTACTAGTGTTCATTAGCATTAAACCCAATCGAAGTGGGAGGTGTGGCCAGACCACAATTTGTATTTTCGTATGCTACACGCTCTGCACAGACTGTAACAAGATGTAATTGAGAAGAATAATGGCTTTGTCCACTTCATGTCATTAACTAGCGAGACCGTGATAGCTGGCTTGTGTCTGCAATTGTGTCTAATTTTCTGCTGAGCCCCAGATACGGCGGGGAATGATGATAAGCTTAGAGTTTTTTTTAATGAGCACAGAGGTCTTCTGCAGACTCAAATGCTCTTCCTGTTTAACCAAGGACGTGCATCCACAGTCCTGAGGAGCGCTGTGTGAGTGTATGCGGTACCCACCTCTCAATGATGTCAGCAATCACACAGGCAAACATCTGCAGACCCTCAGGCAACTGCAAGGCCACTGCAGGTCAAAGAAAGAGAGTCCAGTCAGTGCAGTATAATGCAATAAGAATGACAGCTGCTCTGGCCTCCTATATATTAGTCTGGCAATACGGGCAGTCTGATGTGCAAAATATAAACTATATGAAAGCTTTGGCAAATATCTAAAAAACAAATAAACAAACAAAAACATAGAAGTCCAGATCTCCAGGTTCTAAATGAGAAAACTGATTTTAAATCCTTTATGCCACAAACATTTAACAATTATAGGCCTACTATGAATTTAAAAAACAAGTTAGATAATGGACAATTTTCCTTTAAGGAAGTTAAAATAATAATAACAATAATAATATTAATAATAATAATAACATTTTGCAAACATATTCAAATGGTACTGAGTATATAACAAATTGTGTTTAATAAATAAATTAATACAAAATGTTAATAAAAAATAAAACACTAAATTAATATTAAATACATAAAATAAAAATACATAAATATATGATTTGATTTATTAGCTTAAAAATACCTATTTTATTTATAGGAGTGATATGAGAACATAAAACAATATATTATGCATCCCTAATACAAACTGCATTGTGTACAATTTTCTTTTTTTCATTCTGTTAAATTTAATAGGGAAGTGTTGTTTGTGTGTCTGTGAACTTGTAGTAAAGTCTGACAGATGTTTTCCTTTAAATAGGCAAGTTTGTTTGCTTGAGGCTTTAACCAATTAAAATAACTGTCAAGGTAAATATGCACAACTGTACCTTCTGTTAAGAATAAATAATGGTTTAATGTGTACTGAGCTATATTACTGAAACAATTGAGCACTAATTATTTAAGGAACCTACAGCACAAAACTTTAGACAGGGTTGCCAACTCACACATTTAGTGTTAGACCATGCAATTGGCCTCTGTCTCGCATTTTCACAAAAGTCATGCCTCATTATGAGACACCAGTTACAAAAATGAAATGCAGCCAAAAAACTGTATTGAAAAATTGGTTCAAAGACAGAACACTGGCTAGTTCTTTCTGGCGCATTGCTGAGGTTGAACACAAACCCAAAAATTTCCATTGTCTCTGTGGAAAAACAATATTTTGCAATATTGCAGCACTGGAACATAAGAAAATTCTGGAACATCTGCATTGTTACTGTGTCGTTCTCTACACTGAATTTTTTTTTTGTATCTGCATTTTAATGAACTACTTTTCCATCCACTGCTAGCTTGACCATCACAAATGTTAAAGAAAGGCAGAAAAACTAGATTTAACATGAACTGATTTAGCTGTAAACAAGGAGGTAACATATTTAACAAATAACATAATATAACAACATAACATAATATAACATATGCCAGATGATCTTTTATTTTTTTTTTTTTTATGTAATATGTTGATTTACTGCCCAAAAACATTTCATATTATTATCAATGTTGTGGCACTTTATTTTTTTTATAAACCATTATACATTTTATTGACATTATAAAAGTATTTACTGGTACTTAATTACTTACATGATAAATTAAATGTCCTTGCTGAATAAAAGTTAAAAATTCTTTAAAAAACAAAAAACAACAACAAAAAAAACATGTTTTTGACCAGAAAACTAATATGCAAATCAACCTAAGCAGCTTGCAAATTTGGCATGAAGCATAAATGCAAAGTTGGCACAGTTTCAGACAAGCTAACCATTTTAACAGCTGCAATAACTTGCGGGTCACACTAAATTTACATCATGCCTAAAAACAGGGACAAAGATGCACTTTCTATTTTTCGAGAGAGCTCAAAACACAGTGCAAAACAAAAAGCCGTCTATCAGGGTGGAAAGGCATGTGCGGTTAAATGCTGTGAAGGAGGAGTGCATTAAATCAGTGTGAAATGAACATGCATAGAAGAACAGAGAGATGATAATATAGGTACATGGACGATATGAAAGCGTGGTATACCATGGATGTTGGATCCATTAAAATATCTTAATCCAATAAAAATCAATACATTATCCCCTACTGAGGCCAGTGACCTTTCGACAAAGCCATACAAACCATTTCTTCAGTGTTAAATTAATTAAATTATAATAAGGGACTACATATTACTAAAACATGCAAAGCAGTTAACTTCAACGTATTAACAGTAATTGAAACACAGTCTGGCAAATTCTTTTCTCCATATGCTCATTTCTAGAGATTATTATCTTATCTTGGATAAAATATATTTTCTAAATTAACTCGACACTTAAATGTTGAAAAATAGCTGAAAGAGCTGCTAAAAAGAGATCAGCCCATTCTAATTAAAATAATAACATTCTGGCAGACAGTTTGTATATTATTTAAGATAATTTCACTTTATTGGTACAATGAGAAGCGATTATTTTCTGGGAATATAATAATAACCCATCAGCTGATCCTGCACCAGTCTAATGAGATCATGCTTTTTGCGCTGTGCTTGTTTTTAAATAATTCAAACTCTATAAATTATGTGGCTGATGAACTTAATAACATTAGACATGTCTAAAGAAAAGTCTTTTTTTGGGGGGGGGGGGGATCTCATTGTATGCCAGCATCATGCTTAGATATGCTGCACTGTTGTCTTGGAAACAGACTCATGACCTAAAATTGGATCCGTTACATGTACAATTCAGCCTAAGAAGTGAACAATGAAAAAAGGAACAGTGAAATTTCCAATTATCACCATTCTACATGGCTATCAGCTCACAATGATGCTATATAAGTGTGTCCTATCCAGGAGCCTTTTTATCCGTCAATAAACAAGCATGAACAGAATGCTTGAAAAAGGATGTAGCAATATCTTATCTAATTTTTGATCAACTGATGCTCTCAACTTTTGACTGTTACACTAATTATACAATATTTTAAATCAAGCCAATATTTTAACATTTTCATCATTTTCCATTACAAATGCCACATTTCTGGCTTCTCCTCATTAGTGAAATACATGTGGCCTACAGTCTGCCGTATGAATTATTAAAATATGCTGGATCCCAGCAGAAAAATCAATTACAACCATAATCATTCCATCAAAACATGGCATTCCCTCCACTGTGAGAGATTTTCTAGCCAGTTTCTGACATCTGGCCAGTGATGATCACACGTTTTAAAAACATTTGGTTTCCTGTGAGGTACTGAAAATTGTTGCAAGTTCTGCTTACTTAAATATATAAAGAAAGTAATGTTATAATTTTGGTTTCCTCAATATATAACAGTTTGTAAAAATCACTGTCAGTCTTGTGAGCATCAGTTAAAACGGCTTTAACTGAAGCCATCTTTGTGCCATAATGAGGAGTTTTGCACCGCATGTCGTCATTTTCCAGCAAAACGGTGTTTATGAATTTATAGCAGACATGGAGTTACACGAATATAGAGCTTTCAGCTATTTTAAAAACATGATACATTTTTTTTTAACTAAAGAAAAACATGAAAAAATGTTTTAAATGAATATATATATATATATATATATATATATATATATATATATATATATATAAATTTTAAAGGTTTTGTTGTAATATTTCAAACAGCAATGAAAATATAAATATAAAAAAAATATAAAAAGTAAAAAAAATAAAATAATTATAATTATAATTATATAATTATATATATATTTATTATGTCATTATCATTTTCATATTTTATAATAAATATATATTGACTGAGAGGCCAGTACAAAAAATGTATAGGGCAAGACTGAACATGTAGGGACAAAAAAAAAAAATTCTTGAACCTGCATTTAAAATGAACAAGCTGCTTCAGTGTGAGCGCAGGATGTGCCCTACTTAGAATTCACACCCATTTTTAAGAAATGGTGAAATTACATGAATATGACTCAGCTGCGAAGAAATGAGCAATAAATGAGATGGAGGGAAAAAATAACATAAGCAATTTGTTCAGAGAGTGGACGAGCTAAAGAGCGGCCAGGAAGAGTGATGGATGAAAGGAAGAAGGGGGAATACAGCTGGGCTGAGTAACACTCTGATGAAAGGTTAAAAGACTGGCCCCCTTCAGTTCGGACAGACACAGACAGGTCATTACCTGGGAAAGGGCGAGTTTATTAACAGTAAAAGGTTATTCAGCTCAGTACAGCCTTGCCTGACAAATCTCTCCATCCATCCCTCCTCAACCAGCCAATGACGAGCTGTTTCTCACTAAGGAGGCCCAGTGAGCACACAATGTAAGTGAGCACACATTTGTACACCGCACATCCAGAAATGTCATTGAAGCTGAAGGAAATGCCAAAACGCCAGAACCCCCGACTGATGTGGAGTGGGCAAACACACACATAGATAAATGTGCTTAGTGTGTTCAGATACACCTGTTACCACACCACAAGGACTGACAAACAAAATGTTAGCCTTCATCAAACTGAATGACTGAAAGAGCACGGATGCAACAATAAAAGCTAAACAGATGGGATAAGGTGCATTATAATTGAGTAAATTATTATAAATTACTTTTAGACAACACAGCATTTCAGCCTTACTAAAACACACTAGGGATGCACGATAAATATCGGATTTACTACACAGTTGGCAAGTTTGTGTATGTTTTGCGCAGATTCTCAGTGAACAACGGCTCTCTGTAGTAAATGCTGCTCCACATGAAATGACACACACGTAGAGATTTACCGATGATTACAGAACTGGCTTTACTGACAAGATGCGCATTAAATATCAGCTGATATTTATCATGCCTCCCTTAAACACACCATGACAGAAACTACTATGAGACAAAGTCGGGGGTGGGGCTATCTATTCAAACAACCAATGACAGATAGGGGGAGTGTTCTAGGAAACCTATTATAAAACAGTTATTATTGGTAGAGAAAACACATTTTAGCTTTAAAAAGCCATGGCATATGTTCACAATACAATGCATCAACAAAAACCATAGTTTTGAGGATGGTTCTAGAGAGAATTAAAAACATCACATTTAGTAATGTTACAGTGGCAGATTTTTACCACCGCAGTGGTAATGGACCAACTACCGTATATATAACAACTAATATATATATAAACAGTACATACCAACATTTTGGACACACCTTGTCATTCAAAGAGTTTTCTTTAATTTCATGATAATGAAAATTGTGGAGAAAAGAAGGAGAGTGATGGGGTGCTGCGCCAGATGACCTGGCCTCCACAGTCACCAGACCTGAACCCAATCGAGATGGTTTAGGGGTGAGCTGGACCGCAGACAGAAGGCAAAAGGGCCAACAAGTGCTAAGCATCTCTCGGGGAACTCCTTCAAGACTGTTGGAAGACCATTTCAGGTGACTACCTCTTGAAGCTCATCAAGAGAATGCCAAGAGTGTGCAAAGCAGTAATCAAAGCAAAAGGTGGCTACTTTGAAGAACCTACAATATGACATATTTTCAGTTGTTTCACAATTTTTTATTTATATAATTCCAAATGTGTTAATTCATAGTTTTGATGCCTTCAGTGTGAATCTACAGTTTTCATAGTCATGAAAATAAAGAAAACTCTTTGAATGAGAAGGTGTGTCCAAACTTTTGGTCTGTACTATATATATATATATATATATATATATATCCTGTGTAGACACGTTCGCTGTTCTGCTCCCAACAAGTGGGCGCATTAACTCCTCGGCTGCACACGCTCTCTTTGAAATCAGAATCGTTGCCATATTTCTTGTTAACATCTTCCATTTATCGTGGTCTCATTTATATTTGGCCAGGTTGGAGAAAACCATGTTGGAGACATCATGTGCACTACTGTCAGTTGCAATGTGACATGGCTGTCACGTCGACTGTCAAGGCCTAATCAGATCTTCACTTCTTCCAGTACTTCCATCAGTTTGTGGGTATATACTAGGGCCTGCACGATTATGACAAAAATTATAATTGTTGATTATTCCCTTGAAATTGTAACTATTAATTAAAATTATCACAATTTACATTGATGTCTATACCATTGCTCGATGCAACTGCATGCCTTATTTTTATATGAAAATAAAAAGCTGAAAACAATTTTTTAGTGCTTTTTTTCAACTATACATCATATTGGTTTCTTTAAATTATAAAAAAGTTAAAATATGGATGGTATTATAACATTATTCTAAAATTAAAATAATGAAAAAACCCTTAAACATGCAGAAACGATTAATTTCCACTGTGAACGATTACGTAACTGTGGCATCCATAATTGTAATCGTGATTAGAAATTTGATTAATTGTACAGCCCTAGTAAATACAAACAGACATCCCTACAGAAAGAGTTTGCATTATGATCACATTTATTTCAAGACACCGTGGACTAATTATACAAACACAAGAACGAATTAATCTGAGAGGCAAGTCATTTCTACTATTGTCTGCATTCATCATCGCCATCCTTAGGCCAGAAAAACTCACAAATAATCAGTCAGGCAAACAATGCATCCTCATTATGTGAAATGAACATAGAAACAGATATTTGTGCTCTGATGAAGCCTACTGAGCCAGAGAGCAACAATAAGGTGACAGGAGAGACCGGAATGAACCAGGAGTCAGTCTAGACCTGGGCAAAAGGGGCCGTAGCGCTGGATTATTAAACTCTATGCTACTGTTCAAAAGTCTGGGATTTGGTAAGATTTTTAAATGTTTTTGAAAGAAGTATCTTATGTTCACTAAGACTAGATTTATTAGATTTAAAAAACATTAACAGTTATTATAATTTAAATTAACTTTTCTGTCGGTTCCAAAAGCATTGTGGGCATGCGATTTGTGCATTTGGCCATCCCGAGTTCGAGGCCTGAGTCGTGGACATTTCAGTCCCATCCCCTCTCCACTTCCTGTCTTTTATACTGTCCTGTCCTAAAGAATAAAAAAAAAGGCAAAAAAAAAAAAAAGTATATTTTTTAAATAGACTATTTTTCTATGTCTATATTTAAAATTTTAATGTATTCCTGTGATTGCCATTCAGCAATCATTTATATATGTTGATTTGATGCTCAACAAAAATTTATTGTTATTATAAATGTTGAGAACAACTGCTTAATATTTTTGGAAACAATAATACTTTTTTCAGGATTTTTGATGAAAAAAAAAACTTCAAAAGAAGCATTTATTTTAAATCTTTACTGGCAGTTTTGATATTTTACATTTTCTTTAATCGTTCTATAAAATTTTAAGTGTTCTTTGGGAGTAAAAATAAGAATTTAATTATTTAATGTTTTAAACTTTTTACCTAAAACTTGAACTGAAGTGCAATTGTGGGTAACCTACAATTTTTGGTAGAACAACAACTACCTTTTTTTGGTAGAAAAGTACCAAAGTAACAAACCTTAAAGTATCATACTGCATATATGAAATATTGTACAATAGTCCAGTGTTTTTCTTCCGTAAATCTGTGACTTACCAATATCAGTTATCTTATTAATAATAAGCTGTAAGATAAACAGATACAGCATATCACATGGTTTTGTAAATGTAGGTTGCATGTAGGTTGCATTAGACTAAATCTAATAGAATAGAAAGTAAAAAAAATAAAAAATATAAACAAACACTCATTTAAATATGTCAATTAATTTATATAATGTTTAATGTACACAATAACAATTATTCTGAATAATATTATTATAAAATTATTATTATATATTTTTTATTATTATTGTTAACAGTCAAGTAAAAACTGAAAAGGGCAATATTATTCAATTATAGCCCTAAATACATGCATATTCTCTATAATATTTTCTTGCAAAATCACTTTGACCACTGGTCAGAACCAGAATACATATTACTCGAGACTGATATAAAAATTACAGTTAAACTTTATTTCTTAATATAAAGCCTATAATGTGTTTTAATGTCACTATTGATGAGAACTGCATGATTTCTAAACAATATCAGTCTTTAAGATATTTAAAGTGTACCTGAAGTACAATTGCAATAATTCCACTTAAGCACAATCAGATATACTTCAGTGGAACTTCAGCACTGCTTCCGCACAATAAAAGTGCATTAAGTACAACTGGAGGGTATTTTTATTAACCATTATCATTTTATTATATTACTACTATTATATGATACTATTATCACATTTATTTTTCACTATGTAGGCAAGCAATTTTATGTGCCTGCTTTCGGTCTGGTCCAAAACCCCCCTGAAAATTAAATGTTATCTAGCAGTTATCTATTGCTGAGCAGCTCCTTGGGGTGGCACATCTAACTGCTGCTACTTTCTGTATTATTATATTACTGCTATTATAATAACAATAAAATGCACCTTGGCTTCTAACATTTATCAAGTCAAGTTGTGATTTTACCTGTGCTTATTTAAACTCAAGACCTTTAGCAAAATAATGAGCTGTGTGACATCACTATATATATATATATATATAATAATTTAATAGCATCCTTTACTTAACAGACAAATTATGATATTTGTAGACTACTCTCAGAATGTCATTTTTGTCTACCAATGCGATGTGAATGAATCATAATGATTCATTCTCAAAATTTACACACAACCAGGTTGCAAGGCACCTCTCACTACAGACAGGAAATGTATCTCTGAAAAGTGCTGGTCTCTAGGGCAATGACTACATAATTTGCAACAAAACAATGTTATATATACACACACACACACAAGTGTAGAAAAGGTGTGGGGAAAACTTGTCTATATATAAGGCGTGACTCACTGGTCTCAACGTGTACACTAGAGTCAAGAGAACATTACAGCATAACACATTACTTCTGTTACACAAGCATGCTTATTACATAAAGTTCTCCTTATCATAGCAGGAAATTAACGTAGATGAGGTCTGCGCTGATGCCACAGTGCAAGAATATTTGATACAGATCTAATATGACACTATACACATTGACCAGGCACAGGTAATAAATACAGATGCAATTTAGCCTACAATATATACATCAAATGCAATACATACAAGTGAAATAGACAAGGCCCTGCAGCTCTAAACAATAAAGGTTTTTGAAACCAATTTACACATAGTTTTACTGGAAAATGATGGCGTAGTGCAAATCATTACTTCATAATTTGGTCAATACAAATGTTTACATTTGGAAGACAAATGTATTTGATCAATGGAAAGAAATAATTTGTTAAAAAATAAATTGTATATTATATATATATATATATATATATATATATATATATATATATATATATACACGCACACACACACACACATCTTGAGCCCTTTAGACCCTTAAAATATCTCCTTGTTGTGATATTCGATGTAATACAAGCTCCAATTTTACATTTTAACACATACTGCCAATGCTAGACAAAAAACGTATGACAGTTCTGGCTAAATGCGATAAAACGAGCGGACTGGACAGAAACCATAATCAAAATGCAAAGTGCATTTGGAGCGCACACTTCTTATCAGAAAATGATCAAAAAAGTACTGTCTTTTGTTGTTATGGATTATGGTTTGTCTAAAAAAATAAAATCAATCAATCTCACAACTATGTCGTGTATGAAATAATGTGTGTTGTGTATAAAACAACAAACTGACAATTTCTATGCTTAATCATCTGTAATTGTATATATGTTGTGAATGTTGCTGGAATTTTTAAGAACTTGGTACGAAAGAATAATCAAATATAAGGTTCAAAATTAACAGTATTTATTTCTTTTTCTAGAAAATATTCACATACTTTAAATATATTGTATGTAATGTAAAATTACTGTAACTAATGTCACTGTAAACTTACATCACTTACTGGAGGTATATACTTAAAAATAATTATTATCTAACCACAAAGTCAATTAAATGAAGCAACTGCTTCATTGTGGATATTTAAGAAAAATAATGGTCGAAAACATGAAAGAATGTGGAAAAGGTAGAAAAAGAAAGCCAAAATTATTTTTGCATATTGAGTCCAGAAATAGAGGAGGCTTTTAAAATGAAAACCCTCTACAACAAAGAGCCCAGCAGACTGTAGCGTTCGGTCCAATACCCATGCAAGTACTCGGCACAAGCCACCTGCTAACACATTCAGCACATCAAACACTTCATTCACAACCAATAGAGGCTTGAAATTGCTGCATTATTAGGACTTTTTGTGATTAAAGATCGGAAATCGCTGTAGGTCTGGACTCTACAGACAGATACAGGTGAACATGTATCTAAATACACTGAAACCAACCTCTCGCCTCGCTCTCCTTCATCTTACTGTGTAATGACCCATCCTTTGACATCTGCACTAGAATGATGGAGGACATGCTTCAACAGGCCCTTGGGACAAACTGGCATCAGACAATGAAGCATGACCAAAGTGAGAGGATACAAGGTCAGTCGGATGAGATTTAAAGAGACAAAAATCGCAATTCGAAGCCCAAAAAGGTCACATTTCAATAGCATTTCCTGAAACTAAACTTTGGTTGTTCATACAACTGCACTATGGCTATTTTGACATATTAAAGACAATGTCATTGGTATAACATCTTTGGCTTGCAGTTCACAGCCAGCCCAATGGTTATGACAGATTAAGAACGCAGCAAAGGGTCGCTGGATCAGGACCCACTAGACTAAGCCACAGCACTCACGACAAGGCCTTCAAGCTGAGTCAATTCATCATCAAGATAAACAGCTCTCGATTGGATGCATCAAACTAAATGAGGATTAAATTTGCATAACGATAAATGATACAGCATGAATAATAGGATTAGCAAACTGCTTGCTGTGATTTCACCATCTTTTTTATGCCGTGATGAAATTCTCCGAGGTTAGCTTGAGGAGGTAAAGCACATGCGTTAGAATATGATGTCATTTCATCCGTTAATGTGGATAGTCTACAGTAAAATGCTTTAGTGAAATAGCGTGGGGCGACCCTGGGAAGTCTTGACCACTTATAATTGCTAAAATCTCACTTAGAAGCTGTATGACATCTCATTAGAGCGTTTTCAAATAAGCCACAAGTGTTGTTTCCTGGGGGAAGTAATTTCACACCAATCTGACAGGATTTTTGCAAAAACCACTTATGGAAGTCACTACAGAGGATACAACATATTTTGATGCAAAGCGCTGGCTGTTGTGGACACAGATTATAACATCACAACAAAACAACAAGAAACTTTAATTTATCACATATTTCTCCAAAGAATGAACAATCAAGACCTCAATAATTGTTAGAAATTAAGTAACACTGTACAATAAGTTTCATTTGCTCAGCCTCATTTAATGCATTAGACGTCATAAGCTAATGACAGACAAAAAATTGTAAACATCATATATTAATAGAAGTTAATGTTTCATTTTCAATAGAATATTGTTTATTGCTAATTCAAGTGTATTCCACATACATTATTTAAAAATATTAAAATGTTTAAAACTGCATAATATGTAGAAATTAACATTAACTAAGGTAAATTCTGTAATGCACTTGGATAATGAATGAACAAAGTTAACAAAATTTAACCTTAATGTAAAGTATTACCAAAATCTGAGTAAAAATCAAATGCCAAGATATTTCAAGCTGCTGTGCTCTGAAGAATAAAAGTCATTCTGCACCATGGCAAACATGTCCTTGTTATTCAGCAGAATCAGTTGATGGTTAATAACCATATCTTCCACATTTTGCTGAACCCAAGTCCTGATAAAATTATGTAATTATGCCTCTAAATGTCATCATGAATTTCACCAATTTTCCCAGAAATTTTCCAACCGGTTATTTGACGTGCAACAACACAGATAATACCGGTATCATCGAGGGGGGCAGGGTGTTCTCTCTTTTCTTTGCTTTCCTTCGATTTTAAATAGCTTGTAAAAGAGGCATGTACATTTTACTTTTACTTTCACTTTCAAATAGCAGCAAATCAGCCTAATGCTATTGTTATGCTATTGTTACAGAAATAAGTAAACAAATAATATATAACCAAATAAATAAGAAATGTAGAATGTTTATTAGCAAAACAAATAAGAAGGCTTGGAGGCCCGGCAAACACCCTGATTTCAAATAAAATAAACATATGTCACAAAGGTTAAATAACGTAAAAATCAGCAAACTAGTGTTGTCACGTTACCAAAATTTCAGTATTCGTTACAGATACAAGTGAAAATCCATAGTTCTCTGTACCAAAACAAAATACAAAAATATGCTAATAAAAAAAAATAATAATAATAATAATTCACAAAAAATAAAACCAATGACATTCTTTATACTTATTTACAATTGTGTTTAAAGTTTTTCTACAAGTGATAGAATTATGAAAAACAGTAAACAAGTTTCACTCAAATTTAATTTGTCTTAATTAATGAAATTTAAAAAAAAATTTGGAATTTTTTGAACATGGAAGAAATATTGTGTGATTTATTTCTTTAAAAAATAAAGTAATAGCATACATGCTACTAAATAATAGTAATGAATTTATGCTAACTTTGACAAATTCCATGACTGTCCATATTAAAATTTAAGTTTCATTTTCATGACTGGATTTTGAGATTCCATCAGCGTTTTCTGCTTCGAGGAAATCATAGCGCTGTATGAGTCAAGAACCGGTTTACCGGGTACCTGGTACCGGTACTTAAAGAAACCTTGTACCATGACATTTTCATTTTTTTAGTACCGACTTGGTACCGAGTCTTTTGACAACACTACAGTAAACAACGTGGAACCAATTAAATAAGAAACAAATGCTTAAAAAAAAAACTTCCAAAATCACTTTCGATAAATGACAAGTCAATAGGCTTTTCAAAAACTGAAATATTTCTAAACAGGTGCTTTTGCATCTCGTTTCTGTTCTTTTACTGAACTAAATGATTGATACAAAAAAGTACCACGGTGGGCAAGTGACGTAACTGGTGTTGTGGCTTAATACAGTCTTATCACCGTCAATCGCGTTTGCCTACTCCAAGGCAATTTTGATTTTCAGTTTGCTTGACTCTGTCCATATAACTTAAATAGCACACTAGTGAATAACATTAATCTATATAACGAAGCCTGTATGCTCTCATAAAAACAATGAGCTCAAGACATACATTATGTAAAGCTACTGCATTATCCTGCAAACAGAGATCAACTTTAAGGCAATTTAATTATATACAGACAGACAATCAGAATGACTAATGTTCTGGAACCGAAACTGTAAGCCTAATAACAAACAATACAACATATGGAGGGTTTTGCAGATACCTACAATACATAGCATCATTGTCCCTTCTGTTGAGGTAGGCAGCAAATCAAAAGTTTATTCACACACATAGTGGAAAAATTATATCTAAATAGGTCAATATTTCCTTAAATGCACAACAAAGAACTGTTGTTTTAAAATTGTATTAACCTTTCCAACAAAACAATTTTAAACGTACTCACCTCTCTTGGCTTTGGCTTGTCGCACCCTCCAAATTGTTTTGTGGATTTCAAAATTGTAGTTAGCTGGCAAAGCCTTAATGGCCTCGATGAGCTCTGGATCTTTGAGGATCTCATCAGGAATCTGATTGGCCACTCTCCTCGGTCCTCGCACTACTTAAAAAAAGACAGTTAATTAACTTAATTTAAGTTTGCTGTAAGCATTACTCAACACAGGTGTCTGTAAAGACACCATACAGTGGAATACAGTATGAGTGCAATTGCAAACTGCCTTAGCAGGATCCACTAAAAATTATTTTATGAGAAATTGATTGTGCTACAATCTATATAAGACAAGGAAAGCCCATGCATTCATTTCTCAACTACAAAATGAATCATCACACAATCAATCAGTGCACTGTCAGAACAGCTGCTGAAGTGAGAGGTCAGTCATCAGCAGAATGAGTCTGTCAGCGATGTCCATTTATTTTTTAAGCCTATGACAGACAGACCATCTTTAATGTAAGTTCTGGCTATAGTTTAGTGAATGGCTATTCCTACACTACCAGTTAAAAGTTAGAAACAATTAAGGGACAGTTTTACTAAACATGGCAAGGTAGTGCGAGAGTGCAATTCCTAAACAGTACAGATGGGAGGGGAAATTTCTGCGGGTGATTTACTAACAGCGCACAAATTAAAGAAAGTAGCTGAAAGAACACAAATTTAAATATCAGATCATATTAAATCTTTTTTCATCTTTTTACTGCGTGCAGTGTGAACGTTCTGATCCGTTAACATGGGCTCAAAAAAAAAAGGCTACGCATCACAGATAGTGATGGGAAGTTCGGATCATTTTACCGACTCTGACTTTTGAGTCTCGTTCAGCAAAATGAACGAATCTTTTTTCGAGTCATTTCGTTCATTTCGTTCATTTTAGCAAAATGTTATTAAAATATTAAGTGCTACCTCCCCAACACATCTAGTACTTATGCAAACGTTGATCACACTACAAACAATACAAAACTAAAATGCTATGAGATAAAGAAAAACTATTCATTCTTTACCTGGGTCTTCAGTCTGTGATTAGCTCATCTCACCTCTTATCTGACAAGAAGTCTTCGGGTTTAAGTCATTCCTTAATCACGTGACAGCCCCATACGCAAAACTAACGCGGTCTTGAGCCGGAAAGAGAATTGATTAGTTCATCTCATGAGTCTTTAGGGTCGAGTTTGACTCGTTCCTTAATCACGTGACAGCCCCATACGCAAAACTAACGCGGTCTTGAGCCGGAAAGAGAATTGATTAGTTCATCTCATGAGTCTTTCGGGTCGAGTTTGACTCGTTCCTTAATAACGTGACAGCCCCATGCGCTATTTCTGACATTTCTGTCACTGTGTTTTTGTTACTGTTTGTTGAGGATCTGTGGTTTGTTATTATTTTATAAATAAATAAAACCCTGTTATAAATACAATTTTGATTAATTTGTCTTCTTGACTGTCTATCGGTAAATAAACACTAGGCTATATAATAATATAATAATCAAGCTTACAATAAAAAGTATTTATAGACTAGTTTGTTCATTTTTACTCCAATTTTTAGTTTGCTGGTATAATAATTGCTTTTCCTAGGCAGACTTGACATATTGGTGTAATATATGTATAAGAAGATTGCTCAAAAAAGGACATAATGACATACATTAAAAGCAAATAACATTTTGAATTTGAATTATTAATGTTAAAGACAAATGTTAAAGACATTAAGGTTATGATAACTTCAGCTTTAACAGTTTTAACCCAGCTCAGAGTGAGGAGTTTCAGATCCTGGTGCACTGCCAGTGCAGGGGCCATGTTTTGGGAAGACTTTGACGAGAGGGTAGCAAGCTTGAGGACTTCTGCTACCTCTTCTAAGACCTCAGATGCTATGATGGCCAACCTTGCAGAGCCACTCTTACCCCGCACATCAGACCCTCTGGCCTGGTGGAGGAGATGTTCACCAGTATACACAAGCCTTTCCGAAGTCACAAAGACAAGACTTTGCATTGTGGCCACATCCGTGCCATCTGAATTTTTTTTTCTAAAACTTGGCAGATTATCTCAGATAGAAGAACTCACAGCCTCAGCCCATCCAAGGTCAGGGAGCTTGTTTTTTTTTTAATAATGTAAACATGCCTTAAAGCAAGTCTAGCAAAAATATAGCCACAAATATAGATTTAAATTAACTTCAAATATAGTTTAAATTAACTTCAAATATAGTTATTTATTTTAAAGCTTATTTATTTTAATTTATTTATAAAAAGACTAGCTTGTTGTGCAATATTTTTGTTGTTGTGATTTTAAAAGGTAATTTGTTATTGTTATAAGGCTCCGTAGCTGTAGTATCTCTTAATTTTCATTTATTTTTTATTCAAATGGTTTAAAATTATTTTGGGAATAACTTGTTGTGCAATATTTAGTTTTTCTTTTTTTTATATTGTACTTTTAAAGTTCATTTGTTAAGGTTATTAGACCCTGTGGCTTTATTATCTTTTAAATTTAATTTAATTTTTAATTATTTAAATTTTTATTATTTTAATTTATTTTGGAATAGTTGTCCTCTTTGTTACAAAGCTTTTCTGTAATAAACAATAAACAACTATTCAAAAGTACACAGTGTTTTTAATGTTTATAAAGTGTCATATGTTACAAAAGTATGGTTTACACAGACAATCTGATTTAATAACTGCACAACTAAACAAAAACAAACAAACAGACAGAAAAAAAGATCAACATTTTAAGCATAACCAACTCTTTATTTCCATATTCAGTGTTATGGAAAAGTACCACAATGACAGAAATTAAAAACAACAATTTGAAACCAGAAATGCATCACGTTACTGTAAGAGTAAATAATACTAATAATAAATAAGTACTACGCACCCATTTTGTAAGGAAAGTTGTAAATGAACTAATTACTCTAGCCAATGTTGTCACATCACAGTACAAAATAACGAAAAACCCGAAGAACCGAAAGATGAACTATTCAATTATCTGCATTCTTTTACTGTCAGTGTCTATGGTTTTAGCGTATGGGTCTGTCACGTGATTAAGGAACGACTCGACCCGAAGACTCATGAGATGAACTAATCAATTCTCTTTCCGGCTCATATTGCATTGGGTTTAACGTATTGGGCTGTCACGTGATTAAGGAACGACTCGACCCGAAGACTCATGAGATGAACTAATCAATTCTCTTTCCGGCTCATATTGCATTGGGTTTAACGTATTGGGCTGTCACGTGATTAAGGAACGACTCGACCCGAAGACTCATGAGATGAACTAATCAATTCTCTTTCCGGCTCATATTGCATTGGGTTTAACGTATTGGGCTGTCACGTGATTGAGGAACGAGTCAAAAACCCGATAGACTCGAACTATGAACTAATCAATTCTCTTTCCGGCTCATGCTTCATTGGGTTTAACGTATTGGGTTGTCACGTGATTGAGGAAAGAGTCAAAAACCCGATAGACCCGAACTATGAACTAATCAATTCTCTTTCCGGCTCAGACTGTATTGGGTAAGCGTATGGGGCTGTCACGTGATCAAGGAACGAGTCAAAAACCCGATAGACCCGAACTATGAACTAATCAATTCTCTTTCCGGCTCAAGACTGCATTGACTGACAGGTGAATTACTATTACTAGAACAGAACCCATAGAATAATGCGCATGCGCGACTGAACGAATCACTCCCCGAGACGACTCGTTCTTCTCGAGTCACATTAAAGATTCGTTCAAAATGAACGAATCGTTCAAGAACGACACATCACTAATCACAGACAGTGTGTGAAACTGGAGTTAGTCATATGCCCAGTCGGCTCTGTTCTCGTGCTCCACTTAGGCGTTCTGCATCCTGATTGGTTCAGTTAACATACTGCTGGAGGCCTGGGCAACGGAAAATCGTGCTATAAAGCGATTTAGAAATCGCGCACACTCAAATCGCGATTTTATTTCGATTTTGAATAATCGCACAGCCCTAAACTTAAGTCTTTGCAACTTCAAGGATCCTATCAATGCACAATCAGATTGTAACACTCTAAAGAGAAAGAAAAACTTGAAATTGCATAATTTCACCCCTTTAATAAAAATAAATGATTATGCAAGTAGAAGATGGGTGAGGGATGCCACCAAGAGACAAATGTTGGTTCGGGTGTTTTAAAAGTCTTCCTAAAGAGGAAATCACTGTTTGTATATATATATATATAAAAAAAAAAGTAAAGCTCATCTACTAATTTAATGGGGATATTTAACCAAAAATAAATAAATAAATAACTTATGATTAAACGTAATACATTGTTATATATTTATATTAGTGGTGGGCCGTTATCGGCGTTAACGTGCTGCATTAACGCGAGACTGTTGGAACCACAGGCGGTGAGTAAAACTGCTTAAAATATCTCTGCCTCCTTGTTAGTGCGTCCGCCTCCCATCGGAGACCCGGGTTCGAGCCCCGCTCGAGCGAGTCCTTGCTGCTGCTGCTCTCGTTCAGTTTCAGCCTTCACAGCTGTCACAGCTTCCAAACGCTGTCAACGCAACTGGCGCTCGTGATTCTTTAGCTCCGCCCACACGTCACGCCTCCAGGCGCTCGTGTTTTTCCGGGAAAAATCGGTACAGACTATCTTTCTCTTATGAACATAATAAAACTAAATACTTTTTGGAGTTATGGAGGATGCAGTACTACTCTATAGGTACTCAAGATTAACATGATAAAAGGGGCTGTATAACTTTTTATTAACACATATGAAAAACTATAGATGACAGAATACAACAAATATTAAAATAATTACCATTTTCACCCGGACAACACAACAAGCAAAAGACTGAGGACAGCATTTAGGATTAGCATTCTGAGAGCAGCAGGATTGATTGGAATACCCGAAACACAATCATTTATCACAAGCCTACTGGAGTCAAGTGAAGCTGTACCATTTAGGGTCAGGAAGAAACACAGAAGTTCTCTTCGGTTTGCTGACAAAAATAGCGCTGGTGACAAAAGTTTAAACTATTTTCTCATTACAACCAACCAGTGTATAAACGTATGTGTAGAACAACTCTATAACAATTTGACAATTGTGTATAATTGAATCATGATTTTTTTTTTTTATTTCTGAGATTATTTCTAATCATAACCATTTGAAAAACCATGGTACCTAATATTCAGAGACCACATAAACACACATCAATATGTTACACATATATGGGGACCAGCGTGTCACACATTTTATCTTTACAGTTACTACAATATTATAAATATAATTTCTCTGTTGACTACTATAGACTACTGTTTATATAATGAATAGCTGGTGTTGTATGAAACCAAAATACAAAACTACTGATGAATAAACACATCTGCTTATTTTAACTTACAGTCACAGATATTTAAACTTTTTCACAACGTCCCTGAGTGACAACTATCCCCGATGCTAATATGCAACTGCAGTAACACATGATACAGTTCAGATACAGTTCTGAATACTTATGTAGTGCTAACATATAGTGAAGCAATATAACTTACAGTATCTTTAAAGGTACCATTTATTTCACACAGCATCAAATAGAATTGGCGCCTACAGATTTATCGCGATGTTTCCTTTAAAAACCTATTTGGATTTTATAGCTTACAGATATAACAAACACGATGAAGTATTACAAAATCAAACTATTAATACTCACCATTTGGTTTTTTCGCAGCGACCACTTCAATCTCGCTAGCGGGAGCCGCCATCTTTCCCCAAACAAGTGCACGTGGAGTGAACAGGCATTACTCATCGAACACAGAGCTCATGTGAGCAAATCAAGTGTCGATAGCATCGATATGAGCGATGTAATGAGACCTATGATTGAGACGCAAGAAAAAAGTTTTCAAACATTTTATGCCAAGGACACAAGAAGCAAATTTGATCCCATTGGAAGTGAGCTCTTGTATCATGTGTGATGTATCAAAAATAATTTATGCTGAGCGAGAAAAGTATTTATTAAGCAGACATTACCCTCATTTATATGATTAGAGTCGTGGTTCAGTTTTAAAAATACATTTAATGTAACTGAAAATTTCTCTCTTTTGTTTTCTCCCCCCCTCTCTCTCTCTCACACACACACACACCCTGCCTACTAAAGTTACTACTGTATGTACAGTTTACTTTAGATAATAAAACATAGCCTACTTGTAAAGTTCCTAAATAGAGCATGTACATTTTAAGGTAGCCTACTGATACTGTAGGCTATGTACTGTTTAGTGGTAAATAAGATACAAAGATGTACCTTTTAGCTTTGTACCTTTGGGTACAAGTCAAGTGTAAGCTTTGTAGCCTACCTTTTATTTCTGACAGTATAGATGTGTAAACATGAAGGGGAACAGTTTCAATTCAATACCTTTAAAAACGAAAGGCAAATTTAATGTAAAAAGGATATATATATATATATATATATATATATATATATATATATATATATATATATATATATATATATATATATATATATATATATGTTGTGAAACCTTATATTTATTTCCCTAATTTCACATTTGTATAAACTTATAAAATGAATAAACTAAAATCAAAATCTTTTTATAATTAAAAAAAAAAAAATCTATGTAGCCTGTACCATACTAATATTAAAGCCTACTTTAGGAAATAATATGTACCCTTAAGGATTTACTATGAACCCTTTATGGGTAAATATGGTACAAAGATCTACCATTTCAAAAGGTACCACCCCAATGACAACTTTTGTACCTTTTTTTCTGAGTGTGCATAGCCTGATTAGGAATCTCCCCATTATCCTATATCCATAGTCTGAAACTAAAATAGGGAATAGAGAAATACTTTTTTAGTTGTTGAGGGCTTTTTTATTTATATTTTTAATAAGAATAATGTCAATATACAGAATCTAACAAAATCAGGTGCAGTTGTCATTTTCACAGCCTTCAGGCTCCTCATTAATCAAATTTATAAAGAGTCTTTCATGACTCCTCATCTCCATCTGTGCTCTGTCGCCTGGTGTGTATCTGCCTGTGAATGGAGACAGAAGTGTTAGCTTGAGTCACAGTGAATGAATCAGTGGAAGTGTTTGTGTGTCTCAGATGCAAGCAAACTACACATATGGTGAAAGAGGCCAGAAAAATGTAAGAAATAAAAACGAATACCTGCATTTTTCATCTCTGATAAAGATAAACGCTATAATGCATGTCTTTACACATAATTTTTTATACGTTATAAAAAAAATATAAATTTTTCGCAAAATAAATGGTCAAAATGGTATCCTTTTAGCCTGCTTTATCTACCCCCTTTGTAAATCTTTTACTTCAATTTGATCTAGCTCCTCTTCCTAAATTTATTTAATTTGCACATTATGAAACACATTTTGTTTATCCGACAAAAAATTCCTTCATGCACAAAACTTACTTCAGACTGGATGATATTGTGATTTAGCTTAATATATATATACACAAACCCGATTCCAAACGTATAATTTAAAGGGAAAAATAAGTTGATTAAAAAAAAATTAATGGCATCAACACATCAAAAGTTGGGAAAAGACCATGTTTACCACTGTGTGGCATCCCCTCTTCTTTTTATAAGAGTCTACAAACATCTGGGGACTGAGGAGTTACTCAAGTTTAGAAATAGGAAAGTTGTCCCATTCTTGTCTAATACAGGCTTCTAATTGCTCAACTGTCCTATGTCTTCTTTGTCGCATCTTCCTCTTTATAATGCACCAAATGTTTTCTCTGGCTGAAAGATCTGGACTGCAGGCTGGCCATTTCAGTACCTGGATCCTTCTTCTAAGCAGCCATGATGTTGTAATTGATGCAGTATGTGGTCTGGCATTGTCATGTTGGAAAATGCAAGGTCTTCCCTGAAAGAGACATCTGGATGGGAGCATATGTTGTTCTAGAGCTTGGATATACCTTTCAGCATTGATGGTGCTTTTCCAGATGTGTAAGCTGCCCATGTCACACACACTCATGCATCCCCATACCATCAGAGATGCAGGCTTCTGAATTGAGCACTGATAACAACTTGGGTTGTCCTTGTCCTCTTTAGTCCAGATGACATGGCGTCCCAGTTTTCCAAAAAGAACTTAAAATTTTGATTCGTCTGACCACATAACAGTTTTCCACTTTGCCACAGTCCATTTTAAATGAGACTTGGCCTAGAGAAAACACCTGCGCTTCTGGATCATGTTTAGATCCGGCTTCTTTTTTGACCTATAGAGTTTTAGCCAGCATGGCAAAAGACATGGTGGATTGTGTTCACCGACAATGTTTTCTGGAAGTATTCCTGAGAGCATGTTTTGATTTCCATTACAGTAGCATTCCTGTATGTGATGCAGTGCCGTCTAAGGGCCCGAAGATCACGGGCATCCAGTATGGTTTTCCGGCCTTGACCCTTACACACAGAGATTGTTCCAGATTCTCTGAATCTTTGTATGATATTATGCACTGTAGTGATAACTTCTAACTCCTTGCAATTTTTCTCTGAGAAACTACTTTCTGATATTGCTTCACTATTTTTTGCCGCAGCATTGGGGGAATTGGTGATTCTCTGCCCATCTTGACTTCTGAGAGACACTGCCACTCTGAGAGGTTCTTTTTTTTTATACCCAATCATGTTACCAATTGACCTAATAAGTTGCAAATAGGTCCTCCAGCTTTTCCTTATATGTATGTAACAATTAAATCTTCATAATCTCGGGAAGAAGGAGGCGGGAACAGGTGGACAATCAAATATAAACTTTAATTACAAAATAAAAACAAAACAACGTGTCAGCCCCTCATGGACGACTGACACGCACAAATAAAAACCAAACAAAACTAAAAGCCAGGCCTGGTCCTCTCTCATCCGTCACTGTCGTCACTCCAGTTTTATATCCTTCCATCTCCTCCGTGGGACTCGAGACCGGTGGGTGGAGCAGGTGCCGCTCATTTCCAATCACTCCTGTTCCCACAGCCCTCGGCCCCGCCCCACTCGTCACAATGTACATTTACATATCACATTTACATTACTTTACATTTCTTTGCCCTGATAAAGTCCTTGACTGAACTGGCAGGGTGTTTTTGGTCAAATTTACCTTATCCAATATGAAGTGCTTTCTAATGAGTTTGGTGGCATTTTCTTGAATATTTGTAGTCAAGATGATTTTGTACCCTTCCAAATTCATTCTGCAACTGCCATTATACATCAAGCCATCATTAAAATGAAGAGGTCCTGTTCTAGAGACAAAGAGATAAAGGTTAATCTTTGACTCATTGGTCCATCAACTCTTTGCATCTTGCTGTGTAGCTTCTGTAATTCTGTGTCAAATTCTCCTGCAGACTGTAGATTGTCAGAGCATCACCCCAGCTTTCTGGAGGTTGTTAGTGATTTTCACAGCTTTTATGATTTGTCTGATTTGTCTACTGTTGTTTTTCTCAGCTGATCAGGTCGTCGTTGGTTGCTGATGTCGCCGTTGGTTTCCAAACTCTTGATTTCTCCATGCCTTTGTTTTTCCTTTAGTTCTAATTGACTTCCTCTTTTCTTTTAGCATCCAAATTGCTTGCTTTTCTTTCAGAATCGGCTTCCTTGTCTTCATCCTGGTTTATGTGTGTCATCATCGAATGCAAGACTTAGAATGCAGAAGCAATGGATACAACTGATAAGATATATTCCCTGCTTTTAATATCTGAACAAATAATGCAACAGGACACAGCTAAACACTTAGAAAGACCAGTGAGGCAACTGTTCCAATACTAATGCTCACATCAGATAGGGAGATGAAACTCTAAAAGTGCTGAGCTTCTTAGCTGGTAAAACATCTTTGCGTTTAATCAACCAATAATAAAATGTGACGTTCTGCAGTTTTGTCTCATATTCATTTTTTAATCATATTTACAGATTTTCTCTGAAAATCAGTCAGTATCTGTTGTGACCATTTGTCTCACTCAGTGCAACACATCTCCTTCACATAGAGTTTATCAGATTGTTGATTGTGGCCTGTGGAATGTTGGTCCACTCCTACGAACGCATGGCACAACAATGGGCCTCAGGATCTCGTAACTGTATCTCTATGCATTCAAAATGCCATCAATGATATATACCTGTGTTATGATGTACACCTGTAACATACGCATGCCCATACCATAACCCCACCGCCACCATGGGCCACTCGATCCACAACATTGACATCAGCAAACCACTCACCCACACAATGCCATATACGCTGTCTGCCATCTGCCCTGTTCAGTGAAAACTGGGATCCATCCGTGAAGAGAACACCTCTCCAAAGTGCCAGATGCCATCGAATGTAAGCATTTGCCCATTCAGTTTAATTATAATGACGAACTGCACTCAGGTTGAGACCCCAATGAAGATGACGAGCATGCAGATGAGCTTCCCTGAGATAGTTTCTGACAGATTGTGCAGAAATTATTTGATTATGCAAACCAATTGTTGCAGCAGCTTTCCGGGTGGCTGGTCTCAGAAGATGTTGGAGGTGAAGATGCTGGATGTGGAGGTCCTGGGCTGTTGTGGTTACACGTGGTCTGCGGTTGTGAGGCCGATTGGATGTACTGCCAAATTCTCTGAAACGCCTTTGGAGATGGCTTATGGTAAAGAAATGAACAGTCAAATTCACGGACAACAGCTCTGGTGGACATTCCTGCAGTCAGCATGCCAATTGCACACTCCTTCAAAATTTGCAACATCAGTGGCATTGTGCTGTGTGATAAAACATTTTAGAGTGGCCTTTTATTGTGGCCATCCTAAGGCACACCTGTGCAATAATCATGCTCTCTAATCAGCATCTTGATATGCCACATGGATGGATTATCTCAGCAAAGGAGAAGTGCTTACTAACACAGATTTAGACATTTTTTGAACAATATTTGAGAGAAATAGGGGGCAAAAACAAAGGTTTTGTCATTTATAAATTTGTTAAGTGTAATTTTCAATGTATACACACACACACATACACACACACACACACACACATATATATATATATATATATACTATATATATATATATACATATATAGTAGGCAGACCTTGAATTCAACCTTGCTTTGCTGTTAAAAAGAAAAAAGTATTTTAAAAAGTGTGTGTGTGTGTGTGTATATATATGTATATATATATGTAGGCTATATATACTTATATTTATATTTCCTCCTTTTATATATACTTTTTTTTTTTTTTTACGGCAAAGCAAGGTTGTATTCAAGGTCTGCCAGCCTACTAGAGACAGTAGGGGAGAAAAAGCAAGGCACAAAGACACACACACACACACACACACACACACACACACACACACACACACACAAACACGCACACGGAGAAAGTGAGAGAGAGAGACAGAGAGAGAGAGATAGAGAGAGATAGAGAGAGATTAATCGAGCTCCTCACCAAGAATATATCAACCACTAAACCAACACATGGTAGTGTCAGATTATTTTGGGGAGGGAGAGAGGGGAAACAACAGTCCATAAGTGGATTGAGAGCCCCATCAGCTCAGAGGCATCACAGGCACGCGCATCTCTCAGCTGGAGCGCATCATCTGTCCATTCCGCCACTCACTCACCACGCACGACATGTGAAGGTGTAACTGTCATACATGTGATTTGTCCTTGTCCCGAGACCCGACATATCTGGACGAAATGCTTTCAAGAAGGTGGATTGTTGGAGATTTTGTATGGAGGCAGCGGGACACCTCCCCATAGTTCGGCGTAGAGTCTGTCTGAAGAGTGCGCGAGAGACCGACACCAGAGTTGCCGCGGCTCGGATTGAGGATCATCTGCTGATTTTCCCCAACAATCTGTGTTTTAGTGGGATAACCGATTCTCAGACGCGTCAGTAACTGGCAAGAAGAGCTTTTAGAGCTTTTCCGGATAACATTCTACAATTCTGCTTGTTTCGTGAGGGTCGCTGAGACCTGAACTACACAACTAGGTGCCCCCCGTTTAATCTATTCACCGGATAACAATTAATACTGCAGAATGTGTTCGTCTCCTTTTGGACTCCTCTCAATTGTATCTAGCGAAATATTTGCTCGGGACCACACAGGATGAAATGGACATCAGCTCTGCAATAAATTAGCCAAATTTAAATTCAGCGAAAAGTCTCATCTGAGCTATAGGAGTAGGCTACATACATTTATGTAATCTGATTAAATCAGACAACGTTTGACAGATCGCCTGGCATCTTACTGACAGTGTGAAGTCTGGAATACAAGAATAAATGAACCCGAGTGGACAGACAGAGAATTAACAATATCCAACATGTTTAAACGGGGTAAGTGCAATTTACAACTTTTATTCCTGCTGTTTTTAAATAGACACAAGTCGAATTTTGATTTGAAGAATATTTATACAAAAATATAGATTTAAAAAAAAAAAGAGAATAAATATCATCTTGTGTGCAATCACAGCATGCTAGATTTATTTATGATGTTAAATAAATGATAAATGTTTTAAAAAATAATTATTTTATTATTATTCTTTTTTTTCTATTCAAGCTGTTCTTGTAAATTCTTCCTTATAACGGTTCATATTATATATAAAGATGCTTGTTGTAACAATTATAGTGTTATTTTTCATATAATTTTTAATAGTTTTTATTTGTATTTATAATTTTTTTAAAAGCTGTTTGAAATGGAAAATGACAGATACATACAAAACAAAAATGCTTGCAGTAGGTTTTGAAAGTTTATGTAGCAGGTTGTTAAGTTGTTACAGCTCTCATCCATGATCTTTTTCCCAGAATCATGTGTGTCTTCCCCCGTGTAAGCTCAGCGTAAAGCAGATGTGCTTAAAATATTCATCATCATATCATGAAATATTTTCTTAAGATGCAAGTGGTGGGTGCCGCACTGCAGTTTATGGCCGGTTTTTCATCAGAAAGCATTGTGCTGTCTGTCTGGCTCCAATATATTTCTCTTGGTGGCTTAAACAGGTTGGGCTCAGACAGTCTGTCACATTTATTTATGGACAATGTTTATGATCAAATGATGAAGTGTATGGAGTGAATGGTAAGTCGATAGATTAACTGGTTAGTGCTTTATCCGTCAGTGGGAGGCACTTGAATGACCTGCAGATTATTGCATAGACTTGTCAGTTTGTCTTCACTAGATCAATGATTGTCAGTCCTGGTCATGCAGTACCAGTTGAACCTCATTCAACACACCATCAGCTCATTACTAGAGGCTCCAGGACCTGAACAGGGTGTGTCAGATAGGGGAGACATCTAAAATGTGCAATTCCAGAATTAGAATTGACAGCCACTGCACTAGATCAAATCATACGTGGTTAAACAGATCATAAATATTATCTTACTGCCCAGTGTTGACTAGGAAATTTCCTTGCCCCATTTATTGCACATTTAATCGCCTCTAGACCTTTTGCATGGCACTATCAGAGACGCTCAAGCTCTCGGGTTGCTGACTGCATAACCATGAGTCAGTCTGGAAAAACCGAATTTCCTCGGAGGAGGCCCAAAGCTTAATGCAGAGACAATTGTTATTTCAATAGACTTGGCGTAGGAACAAAACACACCTATCAAGCCTCTTTCAGTACACTAAAGACCCCTTATGAATGCCTGTGAGGAGCCTGTGGTGCAGATATGAGAACAGTGGGTTGGTTTTGAACTGATTTAGATCTGATTTTCATTTACAGTACCTCGAAGTACAACGCTACAGTGTGGTTTTGCAGTATCTTTCTGAAGATTTGTGACACACTGTATTTGTTTCTTTTATTATATTAGAGTTGTAACTGCAGAAAAAAAGTTTTATGAATATTATATATACAAACAACTATAATAAATCAATGTTATATGAATGTTAAAAACAGTTGTTTATATATATATATATATATATATATATATATATATATATATATATATATATATATATACACACACACACACACACACACATTATTTTTGTGTAGTTTATGTTTTATTTTAATATACACTCAAAAAAGGTCACTTCGTTGCAAAAATAAATAAAGTAAATAAATTCATCATCAATTCTTGCTGAATAAAAGAGTATTGAAAAAACTGAATATGACAAAAATGTTTTATTGATTTCTTTGTATAAAAAAAATACTTACTGACCCCCAACTTTTGACACACACATACTCACACACACACAATAAAAACTTTTTATTTTTACACAATAACTTAATTTCTAATTGGTTAAACTTATAGTTCTACATTAATTAATTAGATCTACATTAATTGGCATCAACCAACTGGATCTAGATTTGTCGACAGCTGTCATTAAAGCACCACAAATTATAAGGCCATCTAGTGGAATAACTTTTTCTTTCTTTCTTCTTCTTCTTTTTATTTTTTATTTTAATTCATTTGGTTTGGGTTTTTCATAATTATGAAGAAAATTTGTTTTTAAAAGTCAGATGAGTTGCTTTTAGGCTAATGAGGTTTCTTTGCTCTGTTGGGGAATTAATTGGCCTTTCACTTCAGAGTGCATCAGAAATTACGAAAAATTCTGCAGCTTCCTCTTGTCTCTGTGATGCATAAACAGAGAAGAGTGAGAAGATACTGAATCTATCAGATGCTATGCACTAGTATGACATTTTCCAGAAACTTCTGGGCTATCTGGTTGTGTGGCAGTGCCCTGCGAGCAGTCTCAGCAGGGCTGTGCTGTTTCTGCTAGGAAGAGGTCCTATTTCCTGAAATTTCTTCCTCAATTTCCTCCCAAACTCACTTAAGCACACACTGTTTTGGTCTCGGCTGTTTTAAGAAAAAAGAAAAAAAGAAAAGGTGCAGCAAAACTTATCCTGCCCATCTCTTAGACTCTTAGTCTCTGAACTATCTTCTGCTTGCACTTCACAATTTCTGACAGGCATTTAAATTGAAACATGTAAATATGATGCGACATGGTATATTCAGATTTCAGATGCTTATCTGAAAGCAGTGCTTCAGACCATAATTGGTTTGTTGTGCTGAGTTATCAGTATAGAGAATGGCCTCGTTTTAAAATTCAGCCTTGAAACATCGTCAGGGCTGGAAATCTACATCCGGTGATAAATATATTCTGTGTTCGAGTGGAACCAGTTTGTTTTTGCTCAAAAAATCAGCCACAACCCACACCTGCAATTGAACCAGAAAGATTTTCCCTGCAAAACCGCTGCAATGAAATGAGAGAAATAACTCTTTTGTGGATTAGTTATGGTTACACAGCTGTGAGTGGAGAAACTAGGTATTCAGACATGATCCTAGACAGCGTTGTTATGGGCAGATGGATGGGAAAGGAGAGCGGCAGTTGGTAAGCAAAAGAGGGAACACCTGTGGCCTGACACCACTCTTCTGCACAGCTGCTCACATTCCCCATTTGTGAGACCCTCACTCATCACCACAAACACCCTCAGACTGAAATACAGAGTAACTAGAGAAAACCTTTCCAGCCTGCACCTGCTCAGAACTGTTATTTGGGCTACAGGAAACCCATTATTATTTGTAAAAAAACAAAAACAAAAAAACTGATAATTTCTAAACTCTCTGTAATTTCCAGCGTCAAACATAATGACTGTTTTCAAACAGGTTTCTGAATGACTCACCTTTGTTTGGCCAAGATAGCTTATTTATAACTGTAAATTTATAATAAACTAGGACAGGAATTAATATTTCTAACATTAAAAAGTCATACACTTCATATTCAACACTTAAATATTAACTACAATTAGCCTTCAGCATCATTTTCTCATATACAGTAGTGTTTTTACAGTGGCATCTGGGTTAAAGTAAAGTAAAGTAAAGTAAAAAGCCCATTCATTTTGTCCATAGGGGAATTGATTTTTAACAATAGCTTAGAAACCTTTAAAGGCAGACCTACTATGAGCTACATGGTTGTTAACTGATGTCTTATGCTTTCGTTGAAGCTGCATGATTTCAAACTATTTTTAAATCATCGTGTTTAGCAGCTGATTTCCTAGTGTAAAAACTGCATTGAACTACATTAGAGAATTGTGACAAGAACACTTCAGAAAAACATTTTTATTTATTTATTTATTTATTTGCTGGGGGGTCAAACTCGCTTTGATCAAACTTAAATTTCAGGAACTCATTAAAGGGATAGTTCACCCAAAAATCTCACTCATAACCTGAAAGACCTCTTTACTAAAGAGATTTTAGATGAAATCTGAGATTTTTCTGACCCTTCATAGACGGCGGAGAAAAATAAAAATAGTATTCTCGTAGCTTCATGAAATTACAGTTGAACCATTGATGTTTCATGGACTATTTTAATGATGTCCTTTCTACATTTCTTGGCCTTGAACTTGGTAGTTGCACTGCTGTCTATGTAGCATCAGAATGCTCTCGGATTTAATAAAAAAAATCTTACTTTTTGTTCCAAAGATGAACAAATATTTTATTTGTTTGGATCAGCTTTATAGTGAGTAATTATTGACAGAATTTCCAGTTTTGGGTTAACTATTCCTTTAAGTAAAATAAATGTTTTGGGCTCAGTATAATTCATCACTGGACATCACTGGACTTCAATTACCACACAGTTATGAAACATGCCTGAGACCTCTTTGCATGCCAAACAACTCATTTCCTGAAGGACACTCACTGAATGACAAAAGGATGAACATAGAGGCCAGTAAGCGCCATCGCCTGTCATCCTACCCTGTCCCAAGGGAGATAAATTCTTAGCATTCCAGCTTTCTGTTATTATAACTAATAAGGAGCACAGGAAGTGGTATTTTAATGAGTCATTCTCTATATGTCCTTATCTTCGTGCACCTTTTGACCAGTTCAAACCGAGCACAAGATGCATTTGTTTTGAGCAAGGATGGATGTTTTCTGTTCCATAAGGCTGACTTCCACTGGCATGAGATTGATGGCGGTACATTTTAATGGTTAGAACAGAACCTGTGTGCAATCTGGATGCTTGTAGCTGACAGTTCATCTTGCAACAATGTTCTCATTAACTCATAATTCATACACAAACTGTAATTAAATACACTTTTCCTGGCTGCTTTGGTGTCCAGAAGGGAGGAAGTCTCTAGCGTAGCATGTGGCATCTCTAAATGCCCTTTACCAACACCTGAAATCTCAGCACAAAATATCTCTGCTCTGTCTTTGGAGTGGAAATGAGATGCTGTCTTGGTCATTAGTGGATGATAATGAGGTAAGAGAGACAAACAACCCTAAGCCCTGTTGGTTTTGTTATTATTAATAATTAATTTCTGATTAAGTGGCTAATTGCAGTGGAAAGGTCAATGTCATCGTAAGGTCTGTTGATGTTAGGAGATGAGTAGAGTTGAAAGAAAGGGAAATGGAAAAAAAGATAGATTTTTTTGTGTGGATTTATGGGGAAAAAAAGTAAATTCAAAGTAGATTGGATTTTTTTTTAATTCAGCTTAATGATGCATAAAAAATATTTTTTTAATTAATTAATTTAAACCGTTAGTTCACCCAAAAATGAAAATTAGCCCATGTTTTACTAACCCTCAAATCATACTAGGTGTATATGACTTTCTTCTTTCAGACGAATCAAATCAGAGTTATATTAAAATTAACCTGTTATATAGTTATATATACAATTATAAGCAGAAAAGTTGTCAAATAAAGCACACACATTCATAACAAACATGACTTACATGGCTCCAGGCACTTTTTCATGAAATTCGCACTTCTGCTGAGTGTCATATTTGCAAGCAGTTCCAGCGGATGACGTAGGATGTATGCATCGGGTTTGTGCCCATAGATATGTATGCTCATGCCGGTGAGAAGGAAATGTGGAAGAGAGAGCAAAACAAAAAGCTGGTCACGAATGAGAAGTACAAAAAGAGGATTTGTTAAGAAAAATGTAGGAGGATTTTTCGATATAAGCCAAGTCTTTGCTTTGTTTATTTCTATAAACAATCTCGCAAGACTAGCATATCTCTCAGGCGCGTGCGTGATGCCTACGTTCTACTTCATCAGCCTGGAATGGCTTGCATGTATGACAGTCAGCAGAAGTTAGCAAAATTGTTTATAATGTTTTAAATATGTATATATTTTCTTACAGAAATGCATCAATTTGCTATAGGAGGCCTTTATTTACCCCCCGGAGCCACGTGAGCATGTTTTATTACGGATGCGCACACATTTTTTGACAACTTTTGGACTGTTGCTTATTTAACATTTTGGGTGAACTAAACCTTGATCACTAATTTAAAGGGTTAAATCACCCCAAAATTTTAATTAGCAACAGTCCAAAAGTTATAAAAAAATGCATGCGCATCCGTAATAAATGTAAAAATAAAGTGATTAATATTTGTATTATGCAATAACAATTCAAATTGATCAAAAGAAAGTATTTATTTTAAATTGTAATCTCTTTTTTAAACCAACTATAAAGTTGGCCCATGACAGTAAGTAAGCCAGAACTACCACTGGTGCCCCTTCAGAAAAGAAGTACATGATGCCCTAAAAGGATATTACAGTGCATGTTGACAGTCGTCCCAAGCGTTCTAAAGGCTCCACTGACAGACCCACCTGAGGGACCCTTCCATTCCCATAGTGCCTTGACCAGTGAGTGCTGAGACAAGGATGCTGTCCTCCCTGCAGGCTTTGGCTGGCATCTGTCACACTGCAATACTAACACATGACGTGGATGGCACTGGCTGAGGAACTGGATAATCATCGGGGAGACATGTAAATTCCAGAGAGAGCATGTGTGAACTGAAGCAGTCATGCAAAGACATGCGATACACTGCATAAATCAATGTATATGCAAGGGTAAACTCACACACAGCTACACGCCTGAATCATACTTTCTCTTAACTGTGCTCTTACTGTGCTCTGTTCATTTTCTCATGGTCCATAAAGCAGGTTTTATGTTCCCACTGTGTTTAATGCAAATTATGGAAACAGTATCTGCACAGCAGAGTCCAGTCCATTTTGGTAAAATCTTTGCTTCTGATTGAAGTCTCCTTTATGGGTTTGTTTAATTATAAAACTCTCAGCGTGGAGCTTATAACAGCCAGAAACTATGATATGACCGTAATCTTGCAGAGTAATTTTTAGGCTCCCTCTTGTTCTCCTGCTTTACTTTTTCTCTCTGGCTGCTTCTCTCCTGGGTCTCTACTTCTATCAGCATTTTCTTCTATGATCTAGTAATGGGACATAATATAGAAACTGGAGATCTGAATGGGATAATAGTCACTTTCTTTATGTTGAGACAAACCTGATCATCATCTTGGATCGAGGCCATAGAAGAAATCTCTGTCATTGCTGGGCATCTTTTCACATTTTACTCTCAAGTCAAGTCAAATAAGAGACAATTCCTCTGTGTTATAAGGCCTTCTCTTGCCTGCAGGATCTTCATTGTATGATTGAAGCCAATTCAAAGATCAGCAATCCCTCCAAGATATTCTATCAATAACTCTACAGTGGGGTGTCTGGCACACAGTCCTCCTGGGGGCAGAATGAGCCTGTTTATCTCCAGTTAAAAAGCTAATATGGCCATATCTATGTTTAACCTCATGCACGAAGGAAAATAGCTATACGAAAGAAAATGTAGAAGTGAGATTAAATAGAGATCAAATGGAGAATTTTTATCCAAATAATCTAAATCTAGAGCAGTGATTTTAACCAGGGGGCCAGGGCTCACTAGGGGCATAAGAAAACTTTAAAGTGGACCACACACTCAAAAAGAAAAAAAAAAGAAAAAAGAAATCAGTCACTGGGGCGCTACCATTTATTAGTACCTAAATGGTACATATTAGTACCCTTTGAATGGGTACTGTCTCAGTGACTGCTTTAACTCGAAATGGCACATGCAGGAAACTCAGGACATCCAATACAACATAAGAGTCCAAAAAATATGACAATATTGAAGTCGTGTTTGGATACTCCTTTAGTTTAATACTCCAATAGTTTTAAATCTACAATAAAGCAATTTGGTATTTTAATACAAACTCAAATATTTCTAATCAAATTCTTCCATCGATGCACATTGCTACATAAAAGACAGAAACAGTAATATATTTACTTCAACAAAGGTACTGCTGCAAACATCCACTCCATGATTGTCTTCACAGGGCTCTGCACGCTTGTGTGTCTCATACGTTACCGTTTTGACATTATTGCAGGTCTTGCAAATTTTAAACTGCCTTCTGTGCAAATAAACCATAGATTAAATCTCCTTAATCACATAACGAGTTTGGCAAATATTGCCACTCAAAACCAAACCCCCTGGAAACCTCAGTGCCCTTTACACACACAGTTGCAGTGTGCTGTTTTAAAACTATGTTTTAGTTAATATTTTAATTTGTATTCATTCCTGCATTCTGTTTGGCATCTTTGCTCATTTAAAAGGCATTCTTAATTAAATTCTAAATGCACAACCCTAACCTGAATAAATGTGCATGATGTCAAGGTCTGCTTCTGAATTAGCCTCTCAGCAACAGTGTGAAGGCCACATGTAGGGATATTTCTGCATACAATTAAAAATCAACAAAGAAAAGGTGGTCTGATTTACTATAGACTCAAAATACAATTATATTTTCTCCTAAAACACACACTCCTGTATGGCAACAGCGAACAGATCTGTTGGAGTCCCCTATATTTATAGACAGCAGAAATACATTTTTACATTTGGACCTTGACCAGATTTCAGGTTATTGCAATTCCATTTTTCTGTGTGCTTTGCTCTGCGTATTTAATATCATGTATCCAATTCTCTTTATCTCTATATCTCTGTATCTTTGTTGACTCTCAAAACACCTATTAGCTTTTAATAAAAGATACAGCAATGTCAGCCTCTATGATGAAAACCAACATCTCTCATCTTTTCATCCCAAACTGCATTGTTAGGAACAAAAAGCCATTAAAATGAAACACATACATGCACAATGTTTCTTTCCCTGGTTATGGAGTAGACTGGAAATAATATGCAGACATGAAATCGGCTTTCGTATTAACACAGGAGGCCACTCTGCTTTAGTGAGACTGCTGTAGTTGCTAGAACAGTGTGACACATTCAATGCACACAGTGCTTTGGGAATGCAAACCTCCCAGTGCAACCTGCAGCCCACCTTAATTGCCATCCATATCTGGTGACCACAAAAATCATAGAAACTTGTGGATTGGCTCTTTGGTCATAGACCATCAAGCAATCACATAGAAATGCAAAAAACCACACACAACACACTATCATTGTGCAATTTGGAAAAATCAACTGTTATTTTTATTATTAAGAAAAAGAAAAAGAAATGTAAAAAATAAATGTAATTTAGAGAATCGAGTTCATGTGTTAAACACTAAGACTTGATTTTCAATACTATTTGACCTAGATTGCAGCTGTAAATGATTTGTCCAGTAGTAAAGCTTTTTATTTACTTTCATGACTCCAAAGTCTTTATGCTCTATTTCAGGAACTGTGATTGAAGCTTTTAGTGTCAAGACAACCTCTGGGAGAGCCGCTGTTTTAGAAGATTTGCCCTTGTCTCTTGTAGCACAGCCATGTCAGTAATTTATCTGGTACAAACAACAGAAGAGCAAGTGAATGCTTTGTGCCAAGCAGCTCATTTACACTTCCATATTCCCCTATGAATGTTGTGCTCTTAGGCCGCAATAAACCCTGTATCATCCCCCATCTGTGTCTCTTTATTTAAACCACATACTCCCAAAACCACCTCACCAGAGCAAGAAAAAAAGAGCGTTGTAAAGCAATGAAAGAAAAACATTGCAACAAAAGAGAGATGCCACAGAGATGCATATTTTGTAGTGGATTAACATATTTTAGAGGAGAAAAGGAGAATGTATGTAAAATTTAATTTTAATGGAGAGAGAAATGAAAATGAGGTATAGGCTGCAGCTGTAAGGATAGGCATTAGCTTATTTCAGGATATTAATGGAGGGAACTGGTTTTCTGTGTCACAGCTACCCTCTCTATGATAGATCAGGAGGTTTTCTGACAACCCCAGCAACCAACCTCAGTCGGCCAATTGGAAGGTCGCATTCACTGATGCCTTTGTGCCCATCTTTGGGCTAAACATTAAGACCTCACGTTACCAAGGGAGCTGGAACTTGATTTCAATCACTTTGATTATATTTGCATTTTACTTTGCTTAATTCAAGTCTTTGAGAGCCTTCTTTAAAAGCTCATTGCACAAAGAAATGATGAGATTCACTGGAGGATCTTCCATCAATGGAGATTCATAGGCAGACTCCTGGAAAAAATCAGTGGAAAGAAATGGAGGGGAAGTTCTGATTACAGTATGCAGAGGCTGATTAAGGAAGGACAGAGGGGCAGTTAAGGCTATATTTACTGTCAGTGTGGTCAAAATCATGCATATCTGTGTGTGTGTATATATATGCATATGTGTGTGTGTGTATAATAGTTTTTAAGATGGCTGCCAAGTTGACTGTAAGCACACAACATAAAGCAGGCTTAGTCCTGTGCTTCAATGAATTGAGCATATATTTTTTTCCTTTAGAGAAGAAAAGCTGTGTTTTCTATCCTCCAGTCCTTTCCAGGTCACATTTTTCTCTGTAACAGTTTCATTATTTAAGCTTCCCTTCTATTGCTTTCTGCCTTTGGCATTCAAAAGAAGTGTACACCGCTTTAGTAAAAGAAGAACTACCTTGTGCTTACTCTGAAACTATACAATACGTTATTCACATCAGGTTAGGGTCATAGAAAGGGGGCCGTTTATATTTGGTTATATTTGGTTAACATTGCATTTTTGAGCTTTGCAAACATTATGAGAATGTTACTTATGAATGCTCTCTGAATGTTCTGAAACAAGTAGTGTAGTAATATTACAAAACATTTCAACTAAATGTTTCAGAAATAAAATGCGCCATAACAGATGAATTAACTCTCTGAATGTTAAAGATGCCTAGTTTTATCTTGGTTATACAAATTTTAAAGGAACATGCAAACAATTTGGGAGTGTTATTTTTAAAAGTTATCTTTACAATTTGTTGTAGTATACTGTAATTAGATTTAAAAGAGAAATGTTGATGAACAAAATTTTTCAGACACTATTATCCAAAGTAACTTACAGTGCATTCATTAATGCAATGCTCTACCAATGAGCCACAGGAACACAAAGTCGATTCATTACATTGAGTGAACCTTGCAAGAACGTTGGCCAAAGTTGTAAGCATGTTAATTGTTAGCTGTGTAGCTAAAACCAATTTATAATGCTAGCTGGTTTTAAAGTTGAAGCTGGTTGATCAGTTAACCAAATAGACTAAAGCCATCCTGACAGACTAACCTCCCAAACAGCATATTTATGTCCAAAAAATGTCTGTTAATGATGTGTCAAAAAGTATTCTCGTAGCTTGGTAAAATTACTGTCGAACCCCTGATGTCACATAATATCCTTGCTGTCTTTTGAAGGTCAGAGAGCTTTCAGATTCAATCAAAAATATCTTAATTTGTGTTCCAAAATGAACAAAGGTCTTACAGGTAAACTAACACTTTAAGAAGCCAGTTTTACATACATTCTAAATCGTAAACATGGAACTGCAGATGGAAGTGCAGATGTCAAATAGACGCCATATGTGCTATCAGGGACTAGTTTACCATGTTCCAAAACATAACTTGAACAGGTTGACTAGCTTTCTTGCATTGCATAGTATTTCTGTAAAGTTTATAATCCTTCAAGTGACTTACAAGTGATTTACATTTAAAATGCTTATGGTTTTCTAAGATATTGTTCAAACCCTGCTAATATTGTTATGCTAATAAACTCACACAACCCCTAAAATTCCCCACGTCCCATGTCACTTTTTTCTAAATACCAGCACCAACAAACAGCAAACACAATAACAACCACGACAAAAACCCAGCAGAAGGCTGTAGTCCGCATATGAAGTCTCACAACTCTGCCGCAATTATCTTGCTGATTGGCAAGGCTGCTGGCTTAATGCAGATGCAGCTGTGTTGAAGCAGGTTCATTAGCTGCGTGTGTGCGTCTGCGCCGGTACGAGTCCGTCCACAGACCCCTTTTTCTGCAGGACATGCCAGAATCACAAAGCAGACACCACAAACTGCTGCTGCTCTGAGAAGCCACCCCTTGGACAGGTGCGAGCGTTTAACGTAAACAAATGCTTTAACCTACTCTATCAAATGCGGCTCACCCTCATTCGATATCCATTAACGTCTGTTTTTGGCAGTTTTTTATTGGGTTTCATCCAGCTGCCTACATAAACAGGCTTTCAAAGACTTCAAGAGACGCCATTGCATTAGAATTTAAATTGTTTCGAAATGTCACTCTGTGACAGTGAGCTTTAGGAAGCCTTGTTTGTGAAAATCTCCCTTTAGCCTTTGCTCATTAGCCTGTTTTAAGGTTATGCATACATTTGCAAAGTTATCTTTTGCTTGAGAATGATCCCTGTAGATCCATGTAGGTGGGGACCTTGGACTATTAAAAAAAGATGCAATGACGCGTCTCTACTTCTTTCCAAAGCCAAAAGCCAAAAACATAATTTGGAGCCAGAGTCTGAATGTAAGGTGGAGCCAAAGTATCAAAGTCCCGCCCAAACTCCTGCAGACCCAATCACATGCATGATGCCACGCCTCCTTTTTTATAGTATCATAACTAAAACCAAATGAACACTTGAAAATACACCAGCATGATAAGATCAACTTAAAATGACAGAAAGCATCTTTTTTTTGTGTAATTAGATTTTTTGTTTGGCTCACATCCCATTCATTAAGATGGAGAAGGCGATATTTTGTGATATTACAACCAGCACATGTACGCTCCCTTTTTCAACAATTGTTCCCTTCTACTTTCTAAAATAAAATGTCTTTGATTTCACACAGTCAACTACCATTTTTAAGAAAGGTCATCTTCTCCTTTGAGTAAAATAATGTGTTGTGTACTATATGCAGTAACAGACACTTAAGCGTCACTAAGGTTTATGTCAAACTGTCCAAAAATGCATGGTGGCGGAAAACATCTGTCATTGTGGCTAGCTAATTATTGTCTGAACGTGCCTGAAGGTGTGTCAGAAACCCTGTGTTATATTCATAAATGATTGGATGTCTCCACCAAGAAACACAAAACAATCGCCAAGTAAACACATCGCAATTCAAAATGATAAATGGTCTGAAACAGAATAAAAAGGGAGCGGAGAAATGCGATTGATGCATTAATCAGCGGCGTACAGACACATCAATCTAACTGAAAAACTGCCCATTAATCCCAGCCTTGATGCCTCTAGATTGGGATAATAGCAGATGGACAGTATGGCTCATCAGGTCTAAAGTCTTTATGGTAGTGTCAATACTACTGGAGTCCCTTATGCCTTCAGAAGTAATGAGACAAAAGCCCCAACCCTGAAAGAGTAGTATCATTCATTATCCATGAGTAACAGGCTCTCTATGGCTCCAGTGAGGCTCCAGTGAGGGGCTGTGCCTACATCCTGAAGTCTGCTGTCATTAGCTGGATGTCTTCGGGACTTTGCTTTGAGGACCATGTCTCTGTTGGGCTTGACTGGATAAATGGGTCCAGACCTCTGCCTTAGTACACAGCACAATTTTTTTTTTCTTTTTTTTTTTACATATATATATGTTTATGTTGTCACCTAAAATGCACTTTATGTGATAGCATCAAAATTAACTGAATTTAGTGAATTAACTGAAGTTTATATATTAACTTGGAAAAAAGACAGGAAAAAAGACTTCTTAATAAGCTTTAAATTAGTATATTTTGACATGTTTTCCTGATAAAACATCTATAATTCTTAACTGAATTGATAAGCAACACTGCATATTTTTTTCTAGATTGTCAGTTCAGTGAGAGAAAATATACTTCCATTCATGATACAGATTTTGTCACATATTACTAACTTGTGAAAAAAGGTGAAAAAAAAGTTTTTTGAATGCAGTCAATTTTTTTAAAATTGTAATATAAAAAAATTTAACTTTTAAAAACTATATCTGTTGCAGTGTAGCTGATTTACTTCTATATTACTAAAATATGATTTATTCATTGAATTTTCTACTGTTAAATTTAGATAAAAAGATTTAAAATTTAATTTTATCTTTTAGGATCAAAGAATAAAGAAATATTTCTATACTAATTAGGTTATGCTCGAATAGTTTCACATGATCTATTACAATTAAACTACTATCTATATATACATATATAATATGACTAAATCAATGTAAGTGCATTAGGCTGCACCTATGAGTCATTTATAGAGGTGAAATAAATGAATAATTTCTTACCCGTCTCCATTGTTTGAACAAACATGAAGTCGTGTGCAAACATTTTAATTGGCTAAAATGCAGAGGGTAAACATTTTCTGGTGTTTATAGAGCGTATACGGCCATCACAGTGATGCTGCTAGGATGTTCTGTAGGGCCAATATGCATTTCCATACAAGGAAAGAAAAAACTGCTAATTTTTAGTATTTACAGCAAAAACACAAACATAAAAACACAAATTATGATACTACAGAAGCATCCCCACAAAACATGCAACCCACGTGCTTGTAAACCTTCGGGGAAGACCTCCCACACGCATACCCATGCGCACACACTCTACAGTGCAGTAGGTGAATGCTAACCTCCGTGAACATGCAGAGGCGCTATAAACATTTGCACCCACTCATGCAAACAAACACAAAGTGGTCTGGCAACAGCAGTCACATGCACTGCTTTGCACTGATAGAAAATGAAACTTCTGTCCCTTAACTCACATATTTACATGTGTCCTTCACTTCAGTGAGATGTTGCTCTCATAATGAGCAGACATAAAGTGAGAGATACAATGAAAAAATGGACAGGGCCATATTCAGCTTAGCTACTTCCCCTGTTTCAAGGCCTCCGGCAGGGATATCGCGTGCATGCGTGCGAGTGAGTGAGAGTGCATGCGTGTGTGTGTGCACGGCCTCGAAATAAATAATTGATAGAAAAGGGAATTGTTAGCAAGTGCAGGATAATCACAAGGGCTTGGACTAATTGGAGAGTGTTTTTTCACCTTGTTGCTGGTGCAAGAGCATTAAAAAACTGTAACCGGAGGGGATGTAAAGTATAGACCAGAGACAAGGGAGCAAGAAAAGGAACGCAAGACAGATTGTTCCATTTATGATAAAACTCAATTAACATTAGAGTTCCTTCAGAATGAGGGGAAAAAAATAACAGTCACAGATGAAAAGCTAAACTGAGCACTCCAAGGCACAAAAGACTTTAATGAGGGAATTCAATAAAAATCAATTGCGCCTTTATTTGCACTTGCAGTCTGCATTGTTTTAGCACCCAATTCACAAAATTAAGCAAATAATTTAAAATGTGCAAAAATGCCTACTAGACGTCATAAAGAGTGCACAATGCAATTTGCATGCTGCAGACTATCGCAATCTGCCATTCTTTACAGTTTCACTTCACTACTGCAATCCAGACACCTAAATAAATATTAAAATAATAATAAACAAAAATGAAAATGAAGAATCCTAGACTATATCATTCAATTAATTCAGGTTAACAGGAACATTTTTCCCAGTCATCTCAATGGAAGAAACTACTATGCAAATTTACCTGAGTTTACCGCTACTTCTTCTACACTTTATTTTAGCACATTATTTTAAAGACATCTCAACTCATATTGAAAATGTGTAAAATGTTTTGGCACTAAAATATCACAGATACAGTAAGTGCAGCATTTGTTCAATAAATCTGACACTTTTAGACACATTTAAAAGTGTTGATTTGGATGTGAAACTGTTATATTTGTATCTTGTAGTTTAATAAGATTAGTTTACAAAGAAATTGCCTTTATAAAGGCATCATGTTTTGACTTCTTGAGATTTTGTTTTAATGCATGTAATGAACATAGTTGATGGTTCAGTCGAACAGTGATTGTGTTCTTTGCATTTAAGCTTGTTGATACAGAACATTCGATGTTGCAAGCAGAGTTTTTTCCATCGCTGTATTTTATCAATCTGTGCTTTTGCCACTGCCTGTTGGCTTGCTGCAGGATTCTCTCTCTTCTCTCATCTCTTCATACTGAATTATTAAAAAGTGTTTTGATTCACTGAATGATTGTGAATCTGGGGCTGCATCTCTGAGCAGCGCAGTCGCATCACTTGTTTTTCGTTCTTCAGCTCCCCTGCTTTCCGCACCCTGTTTAGTCACGAATCAGTCCTCTTTTTCAGCGAATTGCTACCTGTTTTCCCTCCAAAGATATACCCTGAAGTCTACCCCCTGCCTGCGTGTTGAGCTAATTCTCTACATCTACATTCAGGTCAGCCTATAGTGGAAAAATAAATAAATAAAACAAACAAATAAATAAATAAATAAAGTGAAAGAGAGTGATGCCCTGGAAACTACTTCCAAAATGGCACAGGATGCTCAAGTACTGTCCCTGGGGATAATTTGGAGACAATTTTGGAGAAATGTTTGACAATTTGGAGTGGTTTCTCACACCAAAATAGTAAAGGGTTATTCTGTGAGAGAGAAAACTAAATTAGCACTGGATGAGGTAGATATTTATCTGTAATCCATTGTAGAAAACAAAACTTACAAATGTCTATATTGTCAACGATGTTGCAGCTCAATATCGCACGTGCAGCTTGTGAACGACTGCAGATAAAAATAATTTATATCCATTTATATCCAAAAGAGTATTTAAAAAGAGTATGGGCACAATTGTGCCCCTGGTTGACTTCATCCATCCTGTTGTTCTGTATAACTGTGCAAATATCTGTATATAGATAACATTTTGGGTTGTAAAAACATTTGTATGTGTCTCTACTGTTCACATGGCCCCCATGGACAACACCACCTGGCTGGTGGCCCCAGGAAATTTGAGTTTGAGACCCCTGGCCTGTGATCTTCCCTGAACAATTGCAGAATGCTGCTTTGAGTTTGATCAAAGCTGTGAGCACAGTGATGTTATTTTTTTGTTGTCTCTGCTGCTCTCCATGCTTATGCTGTATTCACATCGGCACAGGGAATAAAACAAGAACCCTGTAGACACTATGATGGCTAGAGTTAAACATAGATAACAGAATGTTGTTGCTCACAGATGCTTGTACAATACATCATGAACTCAAAGCAACTTGTTTGACAAGCAGACGCTGAATTGCATTTACTGACCAAATTAAACGCATCTGTCATGTAATGGGGAAAGAAAAAAGGCATGATGTGAGCAGCTGCGTTGTTTTATGAGAAGACTGGTGGCAATGGCTTTTCCTGATATTTCTCAAAACATACCCCGAGGCCCGTTCTATTGCATGAACATGAGGCAGTGATATGTCACGTACTATAGGAGTTCTCAAGGGGACAGAGGCAGCATGGAGTATTCTCAGTCCAACCAATGACTTCACATGACAGTGACACAGGTTGTCCTTAAGAAAGAAGGATTTTAAAATATCAGTAATGAGAGCATGGGTTGATTTTATGAATAATGATTGGAGATCCCATTTCAGTGATCAACAATGAGAAGCTTTTATTTTGCCGAACTGGTTAGATATTTACACTAACTGCCTACATTTCAACAGGCCCTATGTTTTTAGCATTGTATTAATTCTATATGTGACCCTGGACTACAAAACCAATCTTAAGTTGCCAACGTTAGAAGTCGTTAGAAGTTTTCTAACATGAAATTGTCTGTGCTGTCATTTTAATATATCCTTGCTGTATGAATAAACTTAAAATGTCTAAATTTACCCCAAACTTTTGAAAAGTAGTGTGTAATTTTATTTATATAATATATTTCATTAAAAGTTGTATTTTCTTCACAAAGATAAAAGTAGTTCAGCCAGAAATAAACTTTCTGTCATTACCGATTCACTCTAATGTTTTTTACAATCCTGTATGTCTTTCTGCTGAACACAGAAGATATTTGGAAAATTATTGTTTTGTTCATACAATGAAAGTAAGTGGAATTAAATGTTGTTTTAGACCCCACTATACTTTCACTATACAGGTTATTCTTAGTTTTGAGCCCTGCACTTATGTGTTGGACAACCTCTTATTTGCAATGAAAACACTGAGCTCTAAAGGAGGCATTAAGGTCAATGATCCTACTTTGCTCAGTCAATATAAATCCTCTTTCGGGCCAGCCTTCACTTTCTCTGAACTTCTATCACCCATCACTGTCTTCATTTACTAATCAAGCCTATCCATTCAGACACCATCTGCACTCGATAAAAAGGGGTATTTAACAAAACAAGGCTTTACTCTTCTTTTCGACAAAAAAAACCCCTGTGTGCTTCCATTCACCATTCATTCAGTGCCGCTCAGTGATTCTAGTGTGGTAGGACAGCAGTGAGCTTTATTCATCCCTGCAATAGGAAGTGTTTAAGAGCTGGGTAGTCAAAACCAAGTCACGCACAGTGTCCAAACATCAATTGGAAATGCAGCTGTAAGAAACGGATGTCTTGTCTTTCTTTAAAAGAGCCAATCGACTTATTGGTTAAGGCATCAATTGATCATTAGCTTGACAGCTCTTTAGCATGAGAAACCACTGATTCGCCTTCAAGGTTTAACTGTTTAGCATGGCCATGTTAGCCCCTGCTGGTAAGCGCTGTAACTACACAATTTGGCTGTTTCTGTCATTCATTACATTTACATTTATTCATTTAGCAAGCACTTTTGTGCAAAGAAACTGATGGGGAATAACAAACTAGGAACATTACCAGCCACTTGTCATTGAAATCTTCATTGATGGTCATTTAAAAGTTGGCATGCATTGTAAAATTTTTAAATCATGGATTTGGTGGAGGGAGGGGAGTGGTGCATTATCAAAACACTGACCCGTGGTCGAGGGGATGTGCATGCAGGTGTTTCTACAACCGTGTGTTGAAAACTTGGTAGCAACCTGATCGGTGGTCTGTCTGATTGAAAGAGAGAGAGAGCAAGAGATATTGTCCTGCTGTAATATACACTGATTTTTCCCCTCCTCACAGTCACACAGTCATACACATTACAATCCAAACGTTTGTTTTGACATATGACAACTGCAAATATCCAAGATGTCAAAAGACTCTGGAAGATCGTTATTTATTTTGAGTGCGTGAGCGAGAGAGCCAGAGAGGAAGAGAGGTAGTAGAGTTTATCTTGGGGCAGTATGGCAATAGCATAGAAATAAATCACAAGACTAGAATGACTTTGCTGTCGTCATGGTCATATATATACAATAGTAAAATATCACAGAACAAAAACTCTTTCTTCTGATCCTCCTTTGACAAAGATCTTACATGAGCGGAATAGCCTCTTTGATGTTTCCTGGGAGAAAAGATTAATAAGATGGGATGTGAAATACATTATTCAGTTCTCCCAAAATGCCTTACATGAGACATTAGCATGCTAGGTAGCACCTTGATATGTCTTGTATGTCTACTGTTGCACTGGAAATATTTAACAGACAAAATTGAGAAACAATGTAAATTATATCAATACTTACCCTCATGTCATTTCAAACCTGCATGACATTCTTTTTTTCTGTTGAACATAAAAAAATTCTCAGTATTTATTTAGTTGATTTTTTTATATATATAATAAAAAGTATCTGGGGGTCAAATTGCTTGAGATATATCACTGTATGGATAAAAAAAAACAGTTGTTCAAAACATCTTAAGTGTTCCACATAAGAAACATTCAGGTATGGAACGGCATGTAAGTAAGTAAATGATGACACAATTTTCATATATAGGTGAACTATATATATTTATATATATTGCCCGCATTCTCCACCATTTTTGGATGTCTACCTGGAATGGTCAAGTCAAGTTGAGCTTTATTGTCATTCCACTACACGTGTGGACATACAGTGGAAATAAATATAGTGCCTCACAGGACCTCATATTGGGAGCATGCCTATAACACCCAAAAATAATTCCAGCAAGGGAAGCTCACTAGGTTTTAGAACACTGCTAATGTTTGTACAGTCCTGCTTGTTTACCCAACATGGCCCCATTTCAAATTCACCAAATGCAGCCCTTCTTGCTGCTGCTTCTTACCACTGCCTCTATCCTCCCGAATACACACATTTAAAAATAGCAGCTGTCACAGAGAAAGAAAGAAAAGAAGGATATAGCAAGGAGAGAAAAAAAATGAAAGAGGAGCGAACAAACACTTTTCAGATTTAAATCAGTGCACAGGGTCCTTCTTCAACAATGGAAGCTTGCCTCACAAAACCGAAGGTTATACAAAGACGACCAACCCTCTGGGGACAATACAGGTATTGTGAACAGCAAACAGCAAACGGCACACGCAAACACATCCAGGACCCTGTAGTGCTGATTTATAGTGAAATGGCAGAGAATGAGACATGCAGATGCCATGATGAAGTGTTGGCGTGTGTGGAAAGGGGCTGGCACCCTCACACATGCAGTGCCAGTGTGTGAGGTGATATCCTTGAAGCAGCAGGAGAACAGTGTCAACACCAAACTAACATTAATCTGTTGATGACCTGACTCAGCCCATATAATGAATCAAAACAGCTCACTATGTGTATGCGTATACCGAGAGTGGCTCCCACTTAAGATAAATACCTTAAAATACCTGAATGTCTTTACATTAGATACTTAATATCAAACCAAGTGGCATCTGCAAACAAATGATAAAGACATTTATATTTCCACCAACTTCAGACATTTAAAGAGAAAATAGTTTTACTCATTCTCTTGTCAAACCGGTACTACTTTATTTTCCCCTACAAACAATAACATACAATGCAATCTCATTTTGTTGTAGCTTTCATATGTATATATATATACAGTAAAGATACTACCACGTTTAAGGCCCAGAAAGGTAGAAGGGACATCTTCACAATCAGTGGTTCAACCATAATTTTATAGAGCTACTAGATAACTTCACATATGTGACATGGTACTCTTGTAAATGCATGGCGACTGACATGGAAGAGAAGAATTGTTGAATAAAGTAGTTACTTTTGTGTTCTTTGTGCACAAAAATATTTTCATAGCTTAATAAAATTACGGTTGAACCACTGATGTCACATAGAAAATCGTAATAATGTCCTGTAGTTTTACTTTGACTAGTTTGGTGACAATAACAGTATTGTATTAAAATATGGTGTTGTTCTTTTGTCTTCACCTCTACTGTAACATGAGTGTAGCATCACAAATCAATCACGTGTGAGTTACAGTTAGGATACTGCCTTATAAGACACCTGCTTATGTAGGCAGTAATGCCTCTCGCTGGGTTTTGTTCTCCGGTCTAGCTAAATAACATTTGCTGAAGATGCATGTACGTAATGGCTGGTCCATTGTGGTACACGTTGTTGCTTGACGGTGGAACCATGTAATATTGTTTTTCGACAACAATACATGTTGCCATCTGTTTCTAAATACAACCACTGGCAATGTGTTGAGCTGATAAAGGATGTTGTGACAGTAAACAATTGAACAGCCATCATAAGCGGCGACAAACAGGACAATGCTCTGTAAATGAGCCGTCAAGGGCTTTGAAGAAGGTTGCCTTTTAGTCCAAAACTAATTTGAATGCAGCTGCAAATGACTATAGGTGGAGCGATAACTCAGACAGGGTCAGTGCGTACGTTGCTCTCTCTCTCTGAGGTCTCGACTGTGAGTGGGACGGAGCAATAGCAAAATTCATATCCATAATTCAGTTTCAGACAGAAGGTGGAACAATGTGAGAGAAAGCAAAGTCTTATTTTTCTGTTGAAGAGGTCAGACTCTGGATGACAAGGCCAGAAGCATGGATATTTTCTCCTTGTTGCAGACAGTGCTTGCGCCTGTGTGGGTACCTGGCTGACCCTAGAGGAACAAGAACACAATAAAAAAGAAAAAGAGGGAGAGGGAGAATATAAATACAGAGAGAGGAGAACCTAAGTGAAGGAGCAGATGGCACAATTGGTCTGCCAAGTCTGTGTCCTCCCTGCCTCAGTGTGAGGGAAAACAAGAGGACATCCACGGCGTGTGTGTTTGTGTGTGAAGGTATGTCAACAAGCCCTGGCAAAGAGTAATTTTAAACCCCTCGACCCCTAATCCCATGAGCCAGGAAGAAACCTACCAATGTTTAGCTTTTTTAAGAGGCATTTTGCCACTCAAATGACAGTGACTGCCTCAGAGGTTACAGGAAATTACTGAAAGAAGAGTGAAAGGTAGGACTGCAGAAAATTTGAATCCAAGGTCAATCTTTTAGATATCGCATTCTTATTCTGCAAATATCACTGCATAGTTTAGCCCAGCTATCAATTTAAGTTGTGAATGTGAGGTTCTAGACTGTAATGCATGTAATGCAATGAAAAGACATTGTATTACAAAACATTTGCGCTCACGGGCTGAATGTATATGAACTACAGTAGTTCTTTGTAGTGAACCAAAAACATGCAGCATGGCCACTGTAGTCTGATTTATTAACAAATAACTAATTTGTACTAGTTCTCTTAAGTGAATCAGAGACATTTTTGAAGGAATCAAAGTACATACAACACAACAAGTGGGGAACAATTCATAAACAATTGAGTCCTTTGAAAAAATACCTTGTGAGCAGTGCAGTTTGATTCACAAACAAAAGACACGTATGAATCAGTTCATTTTAGTGAATCAAAAGCATACAATGTGACCAGTTTTGTCAAAGGAGTCACGAGCAAATAACTGATTTGAACGGTTCTTTTTAGTGAATCAAAAACACAGCGTGACTGGCATAGATTCATGATTCATAACCAAATTAGTCTTTGGAAGTATCTATTTTATATTTTTTCAGTGAATCAAAAACAGTGTAATTTAATTCCTGAAAATGAATGACTCTTAAGAGCTGAGTCCAAAAACAGTTACTGATTTGAATTCTTCAGTGTATAATTTACAACACACATATGTTTGCAAAATGGACAATACACACTGTAACTGAAAAAAAACTACATAAAACAAGAGAATAAGAATTTAACTGAATTAGTTTGTGAATACTATTTAAATAGATTGATTGATTTATCTGAATAATGCGGCCAGACTGTGCACCTCCTCTGCTTGCTATATTTAAAGAAAAACAGAAGATGGATGTTCCATATTCCAGGAGTGAGAAATGCAACTTGAGTGTACGGTTATATGTTGTCTAATCAGGTCTATGTGGAACACTTCAAACATTCCCTCTCTCTCTCTTTGTAATCCACTCCCTTCCTTGATCATCAGCTACGTGACAGTACTGAAAAGAGGAAGGGGTGAAATGTCTCAAGCGCACATTTTGCCAGCTTCCCGTTGCGTGCAACAACACACACACTGCCACCAAATGAAAAAGCGACTCAGCCCGGTGAACTTCACATGGCAGGCTGTATTTTGTCCAGTTCTCGGCTCTGGAAAGCCGCTGGGGTTACAGTATGCATAGAAATCCCATTCCCTCCCCACTGTAAGCTCCTGGGCACCAGGCATGTATGCCCGTAATGGATTTTTTGAAGCGCGCAGCAGCGAGAGGATGTGCAGCTGCCCACAGTCATGATAAAAACAGGCAATATGGAGCCACGGTGATGATGAAAAAAGTCCACATGAAGAACATACACACACACCGACAAACGCATAAACACGCATGCATGCAAACCGGCAGGAGATTTTGAGGGAAAAAGTGAGTATGTGGGCGGAATGTGAAAAGAGTGAGGCAGGACCGAACCGTGAGAGAGAGAAAAATAAAATGAGAGAGAGGTATGGGAGCGGAGAAAGAATACAATCACAGGTAATCAAAGCATGCACTTCAAACAAGCCAAGACATTTGTTATTATTTGCAGGGTTCTTTTCATCTGTTTGTTTGATACTTGCTGGGTATTAAAAATGATTCGCCTCAATCACCAAAGGCAATTTTCCGAACATACCCTTTCATTTCTGAAGACTATGAAGATGCTCCTCCAGTCACACCAGGGAGTTGCTGGGGCGAGTCTTAATGTGTGGGGCGAGACCCTAAACATCCCCTTTGATTGACAACAGCTATTAATTCAGTAATCAGCAGCAACCAACCCACACGATACAGAGTAATTATTGCACCGCTTGACCCCCAAAATTGGTCTTTTAATAACTATTAGTCAACAGGTGGATTAGAAATAATCAGTGCCACTCTCTATGATATTTGTTTTATATCGTCGTTTGTGTGTACCTCATAACGGTGTCAAAACACTGGAGAGACATGCTTGGACAGGTAACCCAAAAATGTATGTTTGAAAGTTGCAGGATTTTCTGAATCAGATGGAGAGAAAATGTGTGCGTGTGTGAGAGAAAGACTGACAGACAGAGGGAGAAGGAGGTGCTGCTGGCATTTAATCAAGCAAGTGTTCTTGTGTTAATCTGCCAGCCCACCTGATCAATGACTGAGAGATCTGTGTCTTGTAGTAGACGACCCCCAGGCTGAGACACATATTAAATTCAAGTCCCTCGTAATAATGCACTACCTTAAAGCAGCGGGCAGCGGAACTCTTTTCAACATTGATAATAAATCACCATATTAGAATAATTTCTGAAGGATCATGTGGCACTGAAGAAAATGTTGACTTTGCATCACATTAATAATTATATTTTAAAGTATATTCAAATTATTTTAAATTGCAATATTATTTCACAATATTGAAGATTAAATTAATCAAATAAATGCAGTCTTACTGAGGATAAGAAATTTAAGTAGCCATATTTATTATTGTAGACATTAAAAATCAGGATAATATACTGTAATTTTCATACATTGTTATGTATCTCTCTGAACAGAACTTGATTATCTTTCCAGTGTCCATCTTGTTGTTGTTGTTGTTGTTGTTATTGTAGTGCACTTTTTTGAATTAGTGTATCTTTTTAGTGGAAGCATTAAGATAATATACAAGTGGGATTAACAAAAATCACAAATAAAAGAACACAGATCAATGTTTTATGTCCAACAACTATTACCATTTATTTAATTATTTAATTGCCTTTAATATTAAATAAATACAATTAAATTAAACCAAATATAATATATATATATATATATATATATATATATATATATATATATATATATATATATATATATATATATATATATTAGTCATCACAAAACTAACATAAATACAAAAAAAATATTCATTTTGCCTAATGACCAGACATTATGTCTTATATAAACCCCTTTAAGGATTGGTTTCAGAGTTGAATCAGTCTGGAACAGTTGATTTTGTTACACTGAATGGCTGATTGTACATTATCTTTACATATCACCAAAAACGGATGTTCAGGGTGTCTCGCCTGTGATTTAATCTGCCAAATGATAGGTACCATTTTCTGCTCTCTCCCTCACTCATTTATACATTTATATCACTGTGCAGAACTCTAACCCCAGATGCATTTCTGTAATAAAACACTGCTAGAAATTATCCTCTGTATTTTCAGTCGGCCCATTGGGCATCATTATTCTACCCAGCATTCCCCTCCTCACCTGTGACACTAAGTGGAAGAAAAATTACCCCTTCATACCCCTCCTGTTTCTCTCTCTGTCTCTACAGCAACATTCTAAAGAGGTTGGTGGTGGGGAATAGACAAGAAAAAACCCAATTAATTTTAAGCTGCAACATTCAGGCACTCAGAGTACTTGATCCTTTCCCCAAATTACCGAATCACAAATGCAAGCTGAGCCGCCACATGCTGCAGACAGTGGGCTGATCCCAGGGCATCGACGAGCTCCATTCAGAGAGCTTCTTTTTTTTTGGCCTCAATGTGTACTTTATGTAAACCCTTTCATTATTTGTACCAGAGTATACTACACAATTTCTTCTCTGACATGATAACCTTTTAGCACAGGCAATTACAAACTAATCGCTTGCTGAAACAGTCTCACGCCGAATGCAATTGCTCAGCCATGGATATATCTCTTTGCGTCTAATGGAGATGAGGTTTAATCTGGTATGTATCAAATGAGCCAATAACTTTGTTTATGGCAATAACGGCCTTGATAATGCAGATTTGTATGCATATTTTTATCTGTCTATGGGTTTAAACAGTGATACAGTGCCATGTTGGATGTCAAAGTGGCCAAGGTCGATTTAGACTAGTGTACTGATAAATCCACGCCAACAACCAGAAGCAGCTCTAATGGGACGGCCTGTAGTTCTTGTACGCACGCAACACAGCCTGGCCCTGAGGAACACAAGATGCTTGAACTGTATAGGACTACACCGCAATAAGCTTCACAGTGTCTGCTTCAGAGCCACGCTGAGCTAGGCCAAGTTTCTCTGCATTGCCCTGCTATTAATAGCCCACCCAGCCTCTAGAGGAACCCCACCAGGGAACAGAGAGAGATAGAAATAAAGAGAGAGAAACATGGAAAAATGAGGAAATATCTTGATTGAGAAACAGAAAGCAAGACGTTCAACAGTGTTCTACCCCACTTTTAGACCCCACATGGTAGCCACCTCTGATGCTTGATTAAAAAAAATGTTTTATTCCAATATCTTGTACTATTACTTCAGTCTTCAGTATCACATGATTCTTCAGAAATCAATGTCAATTTGGTTGCTCAAGAAACATTTCTTATTAGTATCAATGTTGAAAACAGCTCTACTACTTAATATATATCTCTCTCACACATACGCACACATTGGTATCTATGGTTTACAGAGACTCTTCATAGGCGTTATGGTTTTTATACTGTACAAATTGCACTACAACAATATATATATATATATAAAATCTTTAGTACATTTTTATGCCTTTTGAATTATGGGAATACTGAAAGTCTTCATAAATCACCTTCACATTGTAATTCTTGTCACACACGTCACTATACAAATTTGTCCTCATAAACCACATAAACAAGCAAGCAAACACACACACACACACACACACACACACACACACACACACACACACACACACACACACACACACACACACACTAGCAGGCTAACTGTTACCAGTATACTGAATGAGTAGCAATACAGTATGCTGGTTTGCAACTGGCTTGCTAGCAGGGTACATTCATTTAATTGAATGTGTGATCTATTAACATTCATTTGCATATTTACATAGTTTAGTCAACATACCCTTTGTAAGATTTATATCAGGCACCAATTAGAGTACACAGTAAGTTCTTTTAGTCAACAGAATAACTTTTTCAGTTCAGTGGGGACAGGATTGTGCAGGATTTGCTTCCACCCCGTCCCATCCACTCTCCTTTGGGGACCCAGCAGGACCAGCTCAGATCCTGCCAGAATCCAAGGTCATCTTCTCTTATTAACCAGCACAACCATTTACCTCTTTTTACCTCTCAGCATCCCCTTGAAGAATAACATTTACGGAGTCGCTGAGCATATTGTGCAGCATCCACCACCAGATTTATTTTAACATTTTGTTACAACACATTTAATAATTGAGGACCACATGGCTGGTTTTCATTCACATAATGCTCAATAGATCGAGGCTCCTTGCGCAAAACGCCTTTAATGTGATCATTTCCCCCCCACGATGCTAAATAATGTTGCTGTCGCAGTGTTATCTACTGCCATAAACTCGGCACTTCAGAACAGCATCACGCAGTCGTATTTTCTGCTCCCTCTCTGCTGGTAACTGCTGTAGTGGGATAATTACTACCCTTCTTCTAGTGTGCACAACAAACAGGGCATCAGAAAAATACCACACTCACATTGCTAAAACACGTGGCTGCAGCATCAAAGATTAATTTTGCATTAATTGAAAATAGCCCATTGTTTGACAAGCTGTAATGTGGGCCCGAATTAATCCTCTGAGGAGATCAAAACCAGCTTCCAATTAAGTAGCTGATAATGTCACCTGCGCTGTGAGCAGTGTGGGGTAAGACACAGGTTTAACTGCTAAGGCTGCGCAATATGACCTCTATAGCCGCCCCCTCCATCATCTGGGGCGTGTTCTCTCTACGCTTTAATTAAAGCGAGACCGCTCCATTCTGTAGTAATTATCTGATTTCACACGCAGATACAACTACCTTATTACAGAAGTGAGTGGCTTGTTGGAAGCACATTTGTGCATACTGAGTTTGGAAATTGATTTAATAGTCTTTGATCATATTTAATAGTTAATTTAATAGTGGATTAGTGTTGGAGCACCTCAGAGGAACTGTATCCTATTTTATGGCCTGAGCTTTTAGAGGAATTTGTCAAACGCAGTCATGTGTTCAATCAAAATCTTCTAAAGGGACAAAGATGCACCTTGTATGGTCAATGTGAAGTCGGTTAGAAAGTATCGTGACGTTTTATTACAGGGACCAATTCTCATTATTAACAAGTTGCTTATTAGCATGCATATTACCAGCATATTGGCTGTTTATTACTTATAAAGCACATATTCTGCATGACCACATTCTACATCCGTAATCATACCTCAATCAACAACTATCTTAGTAACTATTAATAAACAACAAATTAGTCATAGTTAATGATTTGTTAATGGCAAGAATTGGATGTTAAAATAAAGCTGAAATTGTTTTAAGAAGAAATTTGTCTACAGTATAAACCCCAGAATATTTTTCCTTTTCCTTATTGTACCTGAAGCGGTTCAAAAGGTAACACACCGAAAATGTATTGCCAGCTTACAAACCTCTAATGTATTTCTGACATGGTCTCGGTAAAGAAATGCGCTTTGGAGTCCAATCCAACATTGACAAAATATCAAGAAAGAGATGTATTTTCCCCCAGACTCCATGGCTGTCTCCATTTCAAGACTTAAAAAAACAAACCTGAGATCTGAAATACAAGATCATTCGTCTTCCAATAGCTCCTCTCGCCATCACACCTGCTGAGCAATAGCTATGTGGGTTCCCTCTCAATTAACACTGTGTTTGCTGCTCACACCACATGGCCTCTGGGGAGAGGACCGCTGCTTCATAAAGCCATAGTAGCTGGTGCAGCCTCTGTTCACAAAGCTTCCCGCTAGGCCTGCTAAACCACAACAACACAATTTTCTGCTATACCACCAGGCCCTGAGAGAGCTAGCTGTGAATACGTGATCCTGTGACAGGTGCGATGCTGAATGAAACCGCAACGGTATACTGTCAGCAATCGGCCTTCTACGCCAGGGTTGTATGCCATTCAGAACTGAACTAAGAATGCCTTTAAATCCTAAATGTGGATTGCAAAATCCTGCAATGAATATAAAATGGAGTAGAAAAATGTTTTAATTAATATTTGAATTAAATAAAACAGAAAAGGCATACAAATTTTATTGGCCTGACAAAGCCCCATCTGAAGGTTTTGGGGGAAAATAGAAGACTGACAGAAAGAGAAACGGACAGTTTAAAGTTTACAAAGTTAAAGAATCCATGAAAGAAGACAGACAGACGGACGGACAGACAGATGCACAGACAAACAGATGCATATGATAGATATGCAGACAGACAGATGGACAGACGAATATGATATATAGACAGACAGACAGACCGACACATGATAGACCAGACAGACACATATGATAGATGGACAGACATACAAACAGATGCCAGATGCCAGATGCCAGATGCCAGATGCATATGATAGATATGATAGATTTTCCATAATACATCTGCCAGTGTAAGCTGCATTGTCCAGCAGGGTTATCTACAGCTGTTTTTTATCCTGCACCTGATTTCCCTGGGCATCTCTTTTTACTCGTTGGTCTGGGAATGGGGGCAGAAATGCCTGAAAGGAAACACGATGATTAATGCTAGATAGCCCTCATCTGCTAATTGACCTTGGAAGTGTCATCCTGTTGGATTTGCATTATATGAACCCTGCACTAGAATACCAGGATGTTTCAAATGCAGAGAGATGCAGTATTCCGTATGTAGCAGAATAAATTATTTAAGCACCAGGTAGGAGCTAGAGAAAATCAGCCAGCTAGAAATTAGAAGTCGAGGAAGCCATTTTGGAAGCAAAATCCCATTATGGTACAGTATGTCATACACTTTCTCCTTGTCATCTGTTCACCTGGTATGGCAATTTAAATGACCCCGGGAGGCCCAAGGCAGTCCCCTTTTGTTTTTCTCCAAGTATTGTGTTGCAGCACAGCTTTGTGCAGGGTTTTCATCAGCAGAGCTTATTAAGAGACAAAACGAACATGACCACTGCAACTGTGTCTCTCATCACGACGTCTGTAATCACCAGATCCTCATTGAAGCGTGGTGAGCAAGACAGGGACGTTAATGATCGCCTTTTCAGAGTGACAAAAGGCAGACAGATTGTTGAATTAAACTCAGAGATTCCCACTGTTCTTCATTACGACTTGAGGACCTATAGAGATGAGAGCATAGGAACTGTTAGCCTGTATCTGGTTGTCACATGATATCCCTTTTCCAATATGAGAGATAAATAAAGGGAGCGAGTGAGAAATGAAGGAACTGATACTAGCGTATTGACCAGCACTACTGCAAAAAGAGAATGAAATACTCTCCAATAAGCGTAGGCTCTGCCTGTATAATGCGTCATCTCTGCCTCTCCTTAAAGTAACTTGGTAATGAGTCCGCATTAGCCTAGCAGGCCAATTGTACCTATGCTGGCCCAGAATGCCGTATGGCCCAGCAGTTTGTTGGGCAAGTGGATGAGAAGCTTAAATCTGATTCCATCTATTGCTCTCCATTGCACCATTCTGACTGGCCACCGCTTCTGAATTCAAATGTCTGGCCCAGCATTAGTGCAGCACAGCATGCCAAAACTGGCTTTTTCTCCCCATTAGGATTTGGCCCCTGAGAGAGATTGTGCAGGAGAGAAAGTGACAAAGCACACACAACCAGCTATACTCAAGGCACAATTTTAGGTGAAGAACAGGACTATTCTAATTTTTCCTCTGTTTATGTGCTACTGAGTTGGCATGAATCCAAAGTGACAAGGGTAAACATCCTAATTGTGGCTAGTACAACATGAAAATGGTGTCTGTGTGTTGCCTACTATGATAAGCAAAGAGATTCGGCTTGGTTTTGCAAAGCCTGAACCGAGTTGCCAGTTTTGAGGTAAGAAACATCTAGTTGACCCAAATAAAAATGAAATGAAAAGGAAAATTCAGAACATTTATGACTCTCTTATGTGGAAAACAAAAACAAGAAAAAAAAAATGTTGAACCCCATTGACTGCCATTGTGATAGAAAAATACAAATATTTTTCTTCCAATTATATATTTTTGTATGCCACAGAAGAAAATGTCAAACAGGTTTGGAATGACAGAATTGTCATTTGAGTGAACTATTGTTTTATTATAGCATATTATGAAGATAAAATTAGTTTCAACCTTGTCCTTGTACTCAGTATTAATCATACTGTTATAAAAACACTGCAGAATATGAATGCACTCACAATTATTTGAGGACAAAAAAAATATATATAAAATGTTAGAATATTTAATTTAATTTAGCATTCACAGTAAAATTGGCTTAAAATGTATTAATATAACCAGACAAAAAAAATAAGAATTAAATAATATTTTTGTTAGAAAGACTTGATTAAAACAAAACAAACAATTAATTTAACAGATTTTAAATGTGTGAGTCACACTTTAATGTAAGGTCCAATTAACACCATTAACAGACTATTAACTATGCCTTTGCCTCAATAAACACATTATCTGCTTATTGATAGCAGGTAGTGAGGTAGTTGTTAAGTTTAGGTATGGGGTCGGATTAAGGGATTCTAAAATATGGTCATGGTATTAAAAATATGGAATATGCTAGTAACAGGCATGTCTATAAGCAACTAGTTAATAGTGAGAGTTGGTCCCTAAACTAAAGTGTTACCGATGTGTCTTGGGGTAACGGCCACCTAAACTTTTTGTGTGACTAGGTTCAAGGGAATGGAAACTAAAGATGTGAAAATATGTCTTTTTGTACATTCCTACACCTGGCCAAAGTGAGCACAGACCAGTCCCTTATGCAAAATCCTCAAAAAAAGAACACAGTGCTGAGGACGGCGCATGCCAGTGTTGGGATATGTGTAAATAGAAAGAGAGAGAGGGAGCTTGAGAGATCTCTTTCATCTCTTCCTGACATCTTCAAAGACAATGAGAATCACTTTACTTTGGAGTTGAAATTAACATGCAACACACACACACAAACCTTGTTCAAACAAGAACGCCAAGGCAACTGACACCAGCTTGTTTCTATATCCACTCCCATCAGCAGTCTAATCCTCCACTGCCCTTTGTTTGGCTGAATGTCAGCTTGGAGACTATTAATAAACAGTGGCAGTGCTGGGATGGTTTTGAACTGATCTCCTCTCCATCAACACCCTGACTGCTCTGCACACACATCAAAGGGGTGACAGGGTTGTCGTCCTCATGAAAGCGGGCGGAGGATTCGTGAATGTAAGCTGGCAGGCGGAACAAATTCGGCTAATGGTCTTTTTTATCTTTATTGTGGATTTAGCTTCTGTTGGAAGACAAAAGCCACATCAAGCATTTGGCCCTTGTGTTGATATGAAAATCTTACCCTTGTGTGTCTCATCCAGTGTGAGGGAAGCTACAGTTTCAAAGTTGCTTAGCCCCTTAAAGGGGATAGTTCACCCCAAAAATGAACATTGTGTCATTGTGTTTCACTTGTGTTGCATGATTTTCTTATTTCTGTCAAAAAAACATACTGCTTCTGTCCTTTTTTGAAGGTCAAAACAAGACTGGATCCTGATCCAATTGTGTGACCAAGTAAATAAATAAATAAATAGACATATATAAGACATTTTCAAGAAATATTTGTTCCAGAGAAAAAAGTTTTTTAAATGTGGGTGTGTAAATGACAGAAATTTCCATTTTGGGTGAACTATCCCTTTAAGTAGCCTCAATGTAGTTCTATTACAGGGCTATTATTATTAACAACAAACAACACAAAAAACATTGTTTTAATTGTATTAATTAAAATAAATATGTAAATAAATAAATAAATAATTGAATATAAAACATAATAACAATAATAAAAATAAAAGATTGTTTCCAACTGTAATAAAAAGAATGAGCAGTATTACTATGATACTGAAATGACACTAATTCTAAAACTACAAGCTTTGTAGTAGTTACAGTAACTACTTTTGAAATACTTTGTAGTGTAGATCTTTTCAAAAAAAGCTATTTTTCGTTTGTAGCTTAACTTCAGACAAAACATGGAGGTTCTAAACAAATACATCTCGATTGCACTAAAAACATACTGTACCACTAAATACAACTTAAAATTACCATTATACAAAATTGGTATACAGTAAAAAAATGTTATGATCATCCAATTCACTAGAGAATGAATTAGACTTTCCAGTGCTACTGTACATATTGTTTGAGAGAGTGACGCTAGTTTACAAATGAGCATTTAATTATTTTTCAGTTTTGTTAAATAATACAGCATGACGAACTGAACTTTGGGGAAAAAAAGTAGCTTGTTACTGGAAAAGGTACAGCGTTCTGACCTACTGTCATGCAATTGACAAATGCAGTCAAGTTAACAGCATTGGCTTGGGAGTTAGATCACGTACGCCTTGGGAATTACCGGATGCTGGGTCCGTAATGGCTATAACGTGAAATAGACAGTCCATGCACTTTGACTATGGACTTCTAATAGAGCCTATTGCTTAATAGATTCGACCCACACTGTGATAATTGCATACAGTAGGATGGTCTTCTTAGTCCTGCATGGTTTCACATTTCTTCTTTTTTTGTTCTAGTCCATCGAAGTTATTTATATGTCATTGTTTCGTTTTCAGAGAGAGGCTTACAATTGTGTGGCATTAGCCGCAGCTCAAGGGCTTGTACACTTGGCAGCTGAGTGTGCTCATCTGAAAACTTGTTTTTCTTTGTGCGCTGTTTCAGTGTATGCTGCTGTGATAGACGGTAAATGCTGTCGGGCAGACCATGTGTGTGTGTGTGTGTGTGTGTCGTGCGGAGGGTTGATTTCAGTGGGGGTGAATGTGTGTGTTTATCACACAATTTGAAATGCATCAAGTCAACACAACAGTGCTGTTTAAAATGACTCTTTTCTTATTCCAGCGAAATTATTATGTGAACTATGCAATTACGATGCATTTGAAAAAATGAATTTTGTGAGATTTCAGTTTTGGAGTGATTATTGGCATCACTTTTAGAAATGAAAGAGCTACACTTTAAAATAGTGCCTTGCCCATTACGTGCAAAAGTGTGTGATCTATATAATTACAGAGTAATCATCTGTAGCCATTATCTAATAAAGCGAAGAGGCTGTTTTGACTGTATCTATCTAAACTGAGCTTTCTGAGTGGTGCCCTACACTTGCATTTAAAGGAATATTCTGGGCTCAATCAACAGCATTTATGTATTAATGTAGATTACCAAAAAAAAAAAAAAATAATAATAATTAATAATTGACCCCTTCCAGAAAAAGCAGAAATCAAGGTTATGGTGAGTCACTTAGAATGAAGGTGAATGGGGGCAATTTTTGAAGGATTTAAAAGCATAAATATGAACCTCATAATTTGATAAAAGCACTTACATTGATAGTTCTTTAAAATGTGTATTATTTGAACTGTAAAGCTGTTTAAATGACCCTTTTTAAAGTTGTTTCAGGGTTTTAGCATTATGGTGTTCCATAATCA
>NW_020525928.1:0-15639 GCF_003368295.1 Carassius auratus
CCCGCAAGGTGCCCCTGAGCGAAACCGTCTGCCTGGATGGGGGAACCGTACGAGCTGTCCTAGACTCGGGCAGCTCGATCACTTTGGTCCAGCCTGGGTACTGCGACCCCGGCAGAGTGGGAAAGCTAGGATACCCATAACCTGTTGTGCATGGAGACACCCGCAACGTTCCCGCACAGCGTTGTACCATCTCAGCCAGCCCCGGGACATGGCAACTGGAGGTGGGGGTTGGTTAAAGACCTCCCAGTACCGGTGCTACTGGGAAGAGACTGGCCAGGTTTCGATCAGCTAATGGCCACCGCGAATGCAACAAGGACCCAACCCAGCGGGCTCGCCACAAACAACGAGCAGAACGTACAGAAGGCCGCCGACCAGCCTTCTGGCCACCGACAGCGACGGGGATGGTGAGTGTGCTAATTCTACTAATATGTATATGAACTTGTTCCAACAGATCACAGCAGGGGGATCGTTTGGCCGAGAGCAGCGGGAGGATGAGCGCTTTGAAGAATTGCTGGACTCAGGTTCGTGTAATAGAGGAGGAGGTGCGCCAGCCCCCGCCGCACCCCACCCCTTACTTCATAATCAAGAATGGCCTGCTTTACTGTGTTGCCCAGCGTCGGGGGGAGGAAAAACTGCTCTTAGTGGTGCCAAGGACCAAGACTGAGACGGTAATCGAGCTAGCACACTCGCACCCGATGTCTGGACACCCTGGGCGTGGTTAACACCACACAACGGATTCGAGACCGGTTCCACTGGCCAGGATTGGAGGCGGAAGTGAAGCGATTTTGCCAGAGCTGTCCAACCTGCCAGCGCACCTCCCCTCGTCAGCCTCCCACCCCAGCCCACTTGTGCCACTACCCATCATTGAGGTGCCCTTTAGCCGCATCGGTATGGACCTAGTTGGGCCTCTGCCGAAATCCGCCCGGGGTCCATGAGCACATCTTAGTCATACTGGACTATGCAACCCGGTACCCCGAAGCCGTGCCCTCAGGAAGGCCACTTCCAAAGCCATTGCCCGTGAGTTATTCATGCTATTCAGCCGAGTGGGAATACCACAGGAAATATTGACTGACCAGGGAACCCCCTTCATGTCTCAGCTCATGGCGGAGCTCTGCCAGCTCCTTAAGGTGAAGCAGCTCCGCACTTCGGTGTACCACCCCCAGACGGATGGATTGGTTGAAAGGTTCAACCAGACACTGAACAGATGTTGCGACGGGTGGTGGCGGAAGATGGCGTGACTGGGACCTGATGCTCCCCTATGTGTTATTTGGCATCCGAGAGGTCCCTCAGGCGTCCACTGGGTTCACGCCTTTTGAGTTGTTGTTCGGGCCCGACAGCCCCGTGGGCTGTTGGATGTGGCAAAGAGAGGCATGGGAGCAACAGCCAGCACCCCATAGAACCATTATCGAACATGTGCGAGAGATGCCGTGAGAGGATTGAAACGGGTGATGCCTCTTGTCCGAGAACACCTTGCAGAGTCACAGCGCGCCCAGAAACGGCTGTATGACCGGCCAGCCCAGCCAAGGGAATTCCAACCTGGGGACCGAGTGCTGGTTCTTGTGCCGACTGCGACTTCCAAATTCCTAGCCTCCTGGCAGGGGCCCTACACCATCATAGAGAAAGTGGGGCCAGTAACGTACCGGGTTCGCCAAGTGGGGACGCCGGAAGGAGCAGCAAATCTACCACATCAACCTGCTCAAGAGGTGGGTGGCACCCCGGGAGCAACTGGCAGCTTTTGCCCAGGAGGAGACCCCAGTGGTCGCAGTAGGGGAACAGCTCTCTCCGATGCAGAAAGGCGGAAATAACCACCCTGGTCAGACAATTCAAAGATGTGTTCAATACACTACCCGGGCAAACCCGGATTATACAACATGAGATCCGCACGCCCCCTGGTGAAATCATTCGGCAGAGGCCCTACCGAATCCCGGAGGCTCGGCGGCAGGCTATTGAGGAGGAAGTAGCCCCGGATGCACCAGCTGGGAATCATTGAGCCATCCCGCAGCCCTTGGTCCAGTCCCATCGTAATGGTCCCAAAAAAAGATGGAACTCTCCGGTTTTGTAACGATTTCAGACGGCTGAATGAAATCTCAAGCTTCGATGGTTACCCCATGCCCCGTGTGGATGAGCTCTTGGTGAGATTAGGTGGGGCCCGTTACATCTCTACACTCGATTTGACCAAGGGCTATTGGCAGGTGCCCCTCACCCCCGACTCAAAGGAGAAGACTGCCTTCAGTACCCCTGGTGGCCACTGGCATTACCGGGTTCTCCCTTTTGGCCTTCACGGGGCTCCTGCCACATTCCAGAGAATGATGGACATCATTTTGCGACCGCACCAGTCCTACGCCGCTGCGTACCTGGATGATGTGGTCATCCACTCGGTGAGCTGGGAGGAACATCTCGATCGGTTACGGAGAGTACTAACGGAGTTGCGGCGAGCTGGACTTACTGCTAACCCAAAGAAGTGCCACTTAGGGCTTGCAGAGGCACAATACCTGGGCTACCAGATTGGCCGGGGGCTAATCCGACCTCAGAGCAGAAAGATAGAGGCGGTTCAGCAAGCGGCGCGGCCCACCAACAAAACTCAGGTGCGTGCCTTTCTGGGACTAGCCGGATATTATCGTTGCTTCATACCAAATTTCTCCTCAATAGCCAGCCCTTTGACAGACCTGACCAAAAAGGGACAGCCAGAAAAGCTGAAGTGGACGGCGGCAGCTGAAGCCGCATTCCAAACCCTCAAGGAGGCGCTCTCGTCTTCGCCCGTCCTACATGCCCCGGACTTCAGCTGCCCATTCATCCTACAGACAGATGCTTCCGACACTGGCCTGGGTGCAGTCCTTTCCCAAGAGAAAGGAGGAGAGGAGCACCCAGTCGTATACATAAGTCGGAAGCTCACCCCAGCAGAGACTCGATATGCAGCCGTGGAGAAAGAAGCGCTTGCCATCAAGTGGGCCATCTTAGAGTTGAGGTATTACTTGTTGGGCCGCACCTTCACTCTTATCACAGACCATGCTCCGCTCCAGTGGATGGCCCGGGCCAAAGATACTAATGCCAGGATCACCAGATGGTTCCTGGCCCTCCAGGATTTCCACTTTAGGGTCCAGCATCGGGCTGGGACAGCTCATGGCAATGCCGATGGGCTCTCCAGGATGTGGTCACTATGGTCAGGCCTGTCAAATAACACTTCCCTCCCACCCCCCCGATCTCCCTTGTCTCTCCACAGATGTTCACGCAGTACCAGGACGGCGCTTTGGGGGGGGGAGTGTGGTGAGCCAGCTAACGAGGGATTAGCGTCGCCCAGGAAACAGCGCTCACACTGCAATCACTGGGGAGAGCATGGTGATCAAAGACACCTGAACCTCATCAGCAGAACAGCTTTTAAGCAGAGGAAAAGGAGAGGTAGTTGAGCTTCGACTCCAGAACTAGACTAACACTGTGTTCTGGCTCTCTTTCAGATTCAGGTGTCTGAGGAACAGCACGTCACGCCGCACCTACTGATACTTTGGGCTGCACAGCCAAGACTCCTACACCAGAGCACGCCAGCACTGCACAGTCTACTTTCACCCACTGCTCAATAAATCGCCCCTCTGGGGACTTCACTGCAGTACTGTCGTCCGTGTGATCACTCTCCCCGCCACAACACTTATAAGGTTTCACTCCAGTGTGGATCATCTCATGGGTTTTCAGACTTGATTAATCACTTAATATTTTCTGACAGTGTGAAGACTTATAACGTTTCACTCCAGTGTGGATCATCTCATGTGTTTTCAGACTTGATTAATCACATAATGTTTTGTCACAGTGTGAACACTTATAAAGTTTCACTCCAGTGTGGATCATCTCATGTGTTTTCAGACTTGATGAATCACTAAATCTTATGTCACAGTCTGAAAATGTAGAAGGTTTTAATCCTGTGTGGATCATCTCTTGTGTTTTCAGACTTGATGACTCACTGAATCTTTTGTCACAGTGTGGACACTTATAACGTTTCACTCCAGTGTGCATCATCTCGTGTTTTCAGACTTGATGAATCACTTAATCTTTTGTCACAGTGTGAACACTTATAAGGTTTCACTCCAGTGTGGATCATCTCATGTGTTTTCAGAATTGAGGGATCACTGAATCTTTTGTCAGTGTGAACACTTATAACATTTCACTCCAGTGTGGATAATCTCTTGTGTTTTCAGACTTGATGACTCACTGAATCTTTTGTCACAGTGTGAACACTTATAACGTTTCACTTCAGTGTGGAACATCTCATGTGTTTTCAGACTTGAAGAATCACTGAATATTTTGTCACAGTGTGAACACTTATAACGTTTTACTCCAGTGTGGATCATCTCATGGGTTTTCAGACTTGATTAATCACATAATGTTTTGTCAGTGTGAACACTTATAATGTTTCACTCCAGTGTGGATCATCTCATGTGTTTTCAGACTTGATGACTCACTGAATCTTTTGTCACAGTGTGAATACTTATAATGTTTCACTCCAGTGTGGATCATTTCATGTTTTCAGACTTGATGAATCACTTAATATTTTCTGCCAGTGTGATCACTTAAAACGTTTCACCCCAGTGTGGATAATCTCATGTGTTTTCAGACTTGATGAATCACTTAATCTTTTGTCACAGTGTGAAGACTTATAACGTTTCACTCCAGTGTGGATCATCTCATGTGTTTTCAGACTTGATGATTCACTGAATCTTTTGTCACAGTTTGAACACTTATAACGTTTCACTCCAGTGTGGATCATCTCATGTGTTTTCAGACTTGATGAATCACTGAATCTTTTGTCACAGTGTGAACACTTATAACGTTTCACTCCAGTGTGGATCCTCTCATGTGTTTTCAGAATTGATGGATCACTGAATCTTTTGTCAGTGTGAACACTTATAACATTTCACTCCAGTGTGGATAATCTCTTGTGTTGTCAGACTTGATGACTCACTGAATCTTTTGTCACAGTGTGGACACTTATAACGTTTCACTCCAGTGTGCATCATCTCGTGTTTTCAGACTTGATGAATCACTTAATCTTTTGTCACAGTGTGAACACTTATAAGGTTTCACTCCAGTGTGGATCATCTCATGTGTTTTCAGAATTGAGGGATCACTGAATCTTTTGTCAGTGTGAACACTTATAACATTTCACTCCAGTGTGGATAATCTCTTGTGTTTTCAGACTTGATGACTCACTGAATCTTTTGTCACAGTGTGAACACTTATAACGTTTCACTTCAGTGTGGAACATCTCATGTGTTTTCAGACTTGAAGAATCACTGAATATTTCGTCACAGTGTGAACACTTATAACGTTTTACTCCAGTGTGGATCATCTCATGGGTTTTCAGACTTGATTAATCACATAATGTTTTGTCACAGTGTGAACACTTATAATGTTTCACTCCAGTGTGGATCATCTCATGTGTTTTCAGAACTTGATGAATCACTAAATCTTTATGTCACAGTCTGAAAATGTAGAAGGTTTTAATCCTGTGTGGATCATCTCTTGTGTTTTCAGACTTGATGAATCACTTAATCTTTTGTCACAGTGTGAATACTTATAAGGTTTCACTCCAGTGTGGATCATATCATGTGTTTTCAGACTTGATGAATCACTTAATCTTTAGTCACAGTGTGAACACTTATAACATTTCACTCCCAGTGTGGATCATCTCATGTGTTTTCAGACTTGATGGATCACTGAATCTTTTGTCAGTGTGAACACTTATAACATTTACTCCAGTGTGGATTATCTCATGTGTTTTCAGACTTGATGACTCACTGAATCTTTTGTCACAGTGTGAACACTTATAATGTTTCACTCCAGTGTGGACCATTTCGTGTTTTCAGACTTGATGAATCACTTAATATTTTGTGACAGTGTGATCACTTAAAACGTTTCACTCCAGTGTGGATCATCTCATGTGATTTCAGAATTGATGGATCACTGAATCTTTTGTCAGTGTGAACACTTATAACATTTCCCTCCAGTGTGGATAATCTCTTGTGTTTTCAGACTTGATGACTCACTGAATCTTTTGTCACAGTATGAACACTTATAACGTTTCACTCCAGTGTGCATCATCTCGTGTTTTCAGACTTGATGAATCACTTAATCTTTTGTCACAGTGTGAACACTTATAAGGTTTCACTCCAGTGTGGATCATCTCATGGGTTTTCAGACTTGATTAATCACATAATGTTTTGTCACAGTGTGAACACTTATAATGTTTCACTCCAGTGTGGATCATCTCATGTGTTTTCAGACTTGATGAATCACTAAATCTTATGTCACAGTCTGAAAATGTAGAAGGTTTTAATCCTGTGTGGATCATCTCTTGTGTTTTCAGACTTGATGAATCACTTAATCTTTTGTCACAGTGTGAATACTTATAAGGTTTCACTCCAGTGTGGATCATCTCATGTGTTTTTCAGACTTGATGAATCACTGAATCTTTTGTCACAGTGTGAACACTTATAATGTCCCACTTCAGTGTGGATCATCTCATTTGTTTTCAGACTTGATGAATCACTTAATATTTTCTGACAGTATGATCACTTAAAACGTTTCACCCCAGTGTGGATCATCTCATGTGTTTTCAGACTTGATGAATCACTTAATCTTTTGTCACAGTGTGAAGACTTATAACGTTTCACTCCAGTGTGGATCATCTCATGTGTTTTCAGACTTGATTAATCACATAATGTTTTGTCACAGTGTGAACACTTATAATGTTTCACTCCAGTGTGGATCATCTCATGTGTTTTCAGACTTGATGAATCACTAAATCTTATGTCACAGTCTGAAAATGTAGAAGGTTTTAATCCTGTGTGGATCATCTCTTGTGTTTTCAGACTTGATGAATCACTTAATCTTTTGTCACAGTGTGAATACTTATAAGGTTTCACTCCAGTGTGGATCATATCATGTGTTTTCAGACTTGATGAATCACTTAATCTTTAGTCACAGTGTGAACACTTATAACATTTCACTCCAGTGTGGATCATCTCATGTGTTTTCAGACTTGATGGATCACTGAATCTTTTGTCAGTGTGAACACTTATAACATTTTACTCCAGTGTGGATTATCTAATGTGTTTTCAGACTTGATGACTCACTGAATCTTTTGTCACAGTGTGAACACTTATAATGTTTCACTCCAGTGTGGATCATTTCGTGTTTTCAGACTTGATGAATCACTTAATATTTTGTGACAGTGTGATCACTTAAAACGTTTCACTCCAGTGTGGATCATCTCATGTGTTTTCAGACTTGATGAATCACTTAATCTTTAGTCACAGTGTGAACACTTATAACATTTCACTCCAGTGTGGATCATCTCTTGTGTTTTCAGACTTGATGAATCACTGAATCTTTTGTCACAGTGTGAACACTTATAATGTCCCACTTCAGTGTGGATCATCTCATTTGTTTTCAGACTTGATGGATCACTGAATCTTTTGTCAGTGTGAACACTTATAACATTTAATTCCAGTGTGGATCATCTCATGTGTTTTCAGACTTGATGACTCACTGAATCTTTTGTCACAGTGTGAATACTTATAATGTTTCACTCCAGTGTGGATCATTTCGTGTTTTCAGACTTGATGAATCACTTAATATTTTCTGACAGTGTGATCACTTAAAACGTTTCACCCCAGTGTGGATCATCTCATGTGTTTTCAGACTTGATGAATCACTTAATCTTTTGTCACAGTGTGAAGACTTATAACGTTTCACTCCAGTGTGGATCATCTCATGTGTTTTCAGACTTGATGATTCACTGAATCTTTTGTCACAGTGTGAACACTTATAATGTTTCACTCCAGTGTGGATCATCTCATGTGTTTCAGACTTGATGAATCACTGAATCTTTTGTCAGTGTGAACACTTATAAGGTTTCACTCCAGTGTGGATCATCTCGTGTTGTCAGACTTGATGAATCACTTAATCTTTTGTCAAAGTGTGAACACTTATAACGTTTCACTTCAGTGTGGAACATCTCATGTGTTTTCAGACTTGATGAATCACTTAATCTTTTGTGAAACTTGTGAACACTTACAACGTTTCACTCCAGTGTGGATCATCTCATGTGTTTTCAGACTTGAAGAATCACTGAATATTTTGTCAGTGTGAACACTTATAACGTTTACTCCAGTGTGGATCATCTCATGGGTTTTCAGACTTGATGAATCACATAATGTTTTGTCACAGTGTGAACACTTATGTTTCACTCCAGTGTGGATCATGTCATGTGTTTTCAGACTTGATGAATCACTAAATCTTATGTCACAGTCTGAAAATGTAGAAGATTTCACTCCAGTGTGGATCATCTCATGTGTTTTCAGACTTGATGAATCACTTAATCTTTAGTCACAGTGTGAACACTTATAACATTTCACTCCAGTGTTGATCATCTCATGTGTTTTTCAGACTTGATGGATCACTGAATCTTTTGTCAGTGTGAACACTTATAACATTTCACTCCAGTGTGGATCATCTCATGTGTTTTCAGACTTGATGACTCATTGAATCTTTTGTCACAGTGTGAACACTTATAACGTTTCACTCCAGTTTGGACCATTTCGTGTTTTCAGACTTGATGAATCACTTAATATTTTGTGACAGTGTGATCACTTAAAACGTTTCACTCCAGTGTGGATCATGTCATGTGTTTTCAGACTTGATGAATCACTAAATCTTATGTCACAGTCTGAAAATGTAGAAGGTTTCACTCCAGTGTGGATCATCTCATGTGTTTTCAGACTTGATGAATCACTTAATCTTTAGTCACAGTGTGAACACTTATAACATTTCACTCCAGTGTTGATCATCTCATGTGTTTTCAGACTTGATGGATCACTGAATCTTTTGTCAGTGTGAACACTTATAACATTTCACTCCAGTGTGGATCATCTCATGTGTTTTCAGACTTGATGACTCATTGAATCTTTTGTCACAGTGTGAACACTTATAACGTTTCACTCCAGTTTGGATCATTTCGTGTTTTCAGACTTGATGAATCACTTATTATTTTGTGACAGTGTGGTCACTTAAAACGTTTCACCCCAGTGTGGATCATCTCATGTGTTTTCAGAATTGATGGATCACTGAATCTTTTGTCAGTGTGAACACTTATAACATTTCCCTCCAGTGTGGATAATCTCTTGTGTTTTCAGGACTTGATGACTCACTGAATCTTTTGTCACAGTATGAACACTTATAACGTTTCACTCCAGTGTGGATCATCTCATGTGTTTTCAGACTTGATGAATCACTTGAATCTTTTGTCACAGTGTGAACACTTATAAGGTTTTCACTCCAGTGTGGATCATCTCATGTGTTTTTCAGAATGAGGGATCACTGAATCTTTTGTCAGTGTGAACACTTATAACATTTCACTCCAGTGTGGATCATCTCTTGTGTTTTCAGACTTGATGAATCACTGAATCTTTTGTCACAGTGTGAACACTTATAACGTTTCACTCCAGTGTGGATCATCTCATGTGTTTTCAGACTTGATGAATCACTGAATCTTTTGTCACAGTGTGAACACTTATAACGTTTCACTCCAGTGTGGATCATCTCATGTGTTTTCAGACTTGATGAATCACTGAATCTTTTGTCACAGTGTGAACACTTATAACATTTCACTCCAGTGTGGATCATCTCATGTGTTTTCAGACTTGATGAATCACTGAATCTTTTGTCACAGTGTGAACACTTATAACGTTTCACTCCAGTGTGGATCATCTCTTGTGTTTTCAGACTTGATGAATCACTTAATCTTTTGTCACAGTGTGAACACTTATAACGTTTCACTCCAGTGTGGATCATCTCATGTGTTTTCAGACTTGATGAATCACTTAATCTTTTGTCACAGTGTGAACACTTATAACATTTCACTCCAGTGTGGATCATCTCATGTGTTTTCAGACTTGATGACTCACTGAATCTTTGTCACAGTGTGAACACTTATAATGTTTCACTCCAGTGTGGATCATTCATGTGTTTTCAGACTTGATGAATCACTTAATTTGTGACAGTGTGATCACTTAAAACGTTTCACTCCAGTGTGGATCATCTCATGTGTTTTCAGACTTGATGATGATCACTGAATCTTTTGTCAGTGTGAACACTTTATAACATTTCACTCCAGTGTGGATCACTCTGTGTTTTCAGACTTGATGAATCACTGAATCTTTTGTCACAGTGTGAACACTTATAACGTTTCACTCCAGTGTGGATCATCTCATGTGTTTTCAGACTTGATGAATCACTTAATTTTGTCACAGTGTGAACACTTATAACGTTTCACTCCAGTGTGGATCATCTCATGTGTTTTTCAGACTTGAGGGATCACTGAATCTTTTTCGTGATGTGTGATCACACTTGAACTTGTTTTAAACATAAATTTCACTCCAGTGTGGATCATCTCATGTGTTTTCAGACTTGATGACTCACTGAATCTTTTGTCACAGTGTGAACACTTATAACGTTTCACTCCAGTGTGGATCATCTCATGTTTTTCAGACTTGATGAATCACTGAATCTTTTGTCACAGTGTGAACACTTATAACGTTTCACTCCAGTGTGGATCATCTCATGTGTTTTCAGACTTGATTTGAATCACATTATGTTTTTTTGTCACAGTGTGAACACTTATAATGTTTCACTCCAGTGTGGATCATCTCATGTGTTTTCAGACTTGATGAATCACTAAATCTTTTGTCACAGTGTGAAACTTATAACGTTTCACTCCAGTGTGGATCATCTCTTGTGTTTTCAGACTTGATGAATCACTTAATCTTTGTCACAGTGTGAACACTTATAACGTTTCACTCCAGTGTGGATCATCTCATGTGTTTTCAGACTTGATGAATCACTGAATCTTTTGTCACAGTGTGAACACTTATAACATTTCACTCCAGTGTGGATCATCTCATGTGTTTTCAGACTTGATGGATCACTGAATCTTTTGTCAGTGTGAACACTTATAACATTTCACTCCAGTGTGGATCATCTCATGTGTTTTCAGACTTGATGACTCACTGAATCTTTTGTCACAGTGTGAACACTTATAATGTTTCACTCCAGTGTGGATCATTTCGTGTTTTCAGACTTGATGAATCACTTAATATTTTGTCACAGTGTGAACACTTAAAACGTTTCACTCCAGTGTGGATCATCTCATGTGTTTTCAGACTTGATGGATCACTGAATCTTTTGTCAGTGTGAACACTTATAACATTTCACTCCAGTGTGGATCATCTCTGTGTGTTTCAGACTTGATGACTCACTGAATCTTTTGTCACAGTGTGAACACTTATAACGTTTCACTCCAGTGTGGATCATCTCGTGTTTTCAGACTTGATGAATCACTTAATCTTTTGTCACAGTGTGAACACTTATAACGTTTCACTCCAGTGTGGATCATCTCATGTGTTTTCAGACTTGATGATCACTGAATCTTTTCACAGTGTGAACACTTATAACATTTCACTCCAGTGTGGATCATCTCATGTGTTTTCAGACTTGATGAATCACTGAATCTTTTGTCACAGTGTGAACACTTATAACGTTTCACTCCAGTGTGGATCATCTCATGTGTTTTCAGACTTGATGAATCACTGAATCTTTTGTCACAGTGTGAACACTTATAACGTTTCACTCCAGTGTGGATCATCTCATGTGTTTTCAGACTTGATGAATCACTAATCTTTTGTCACAGTGTGAACACTTATAATGTTTCACTCCAGTGTGGATCATCTCATGTGTTTTCAGACTTGATGAATCACTGAATCTTTTGTCACAGTGTGAACACTTATAACGTTTTCACTCCAGTGTGGATCATCTCATGTGTTTTCAGACTTGATGAATCACTGAATCTTTTGTCACAGTGTGAACACTTATAAGTTTCACTCCAGTGTGGATCATCTCATGTGTTTTCAGACTTGATGAATCACTGAATCTTTTGTCACAGTGTGAACACTTATAACATTTCACTCCAGTGTGGATCATCTCATGTGTTTTCAGACTTGATGGATCACTGAATCTTTTGTCAGTGTGAACACTTATAACATTTCACTCCAGTGTGGATCATCTCATGTGTTTTCAGACTTGATGACTCACTGAATCTTTTGTCACAGTGTGAACACTTATAAATGTTTCACTCCAGTGTGGATCATCTCATGTGTTTTCAGACTTGATGAATCACTGAATCTTTTGTCACAGTGTGAACACTTATAACGTTTCACTCCAGTGTGGATCATCTCGTGTTTTCAGACTTGATGAATCACTGAATCTTTTGTCACAGTGTGAACACTTATAACGTTTCACTCCAGTGTGGATCATCTCATGTGTTTTCAGACTTGATGAATCACTGAATCTTTGTCACAGTGTGAACACTTATAACGTTTCACTCCAGTGTGGATCATCTCGTGTGTTTTCAGACTTGATGAATCACTGAATCTTTTGTCACAGTGTGAACACTTATAATGTTTCACTCCAGTGTGGATCATCTCATGTGTTTTCAGACTTGATGAATCACTGAATCTTTGTCACAGTGTGAACACTTATAACATTTCACTCCAGTGTGGATCATCTCATGTGTTTTCAGACTTGATGGAATCACTGAATCTTTTGTCAGTGTGAACACTTATAACTTTTCACTCCAGTGTGGATCATCTCATGTGTTTTCAGACTTGATGAATCACTGAATCTTTTGTCACAGTGTGAACACTTATAACGTTTCACTCCAGTGTGGATCATCTTTGTGTTTTCAGACTTGATGAATCACTGAATCTTTTGTCACAGTGTGAACACTTATAACGTTTCACTCCAGTGTGGATCATCTCATGTGTTTTCAGACTTGATGAATCACTGAATCTTTTTCACAGTGTGAACACTTATAATGGTTTCACTCCAGTGTGGATCATCTCATGTGTTTTCAGACTTGATGAATCACTGAATCTTTTGTCAGTGTGAACACTTATAACATTTCACTCCAGTGTGGATCATCTCATGTGTTTTCAGACTTGATGACTCACTGAATCTTTTGTCACAGTGTGAACACTTATAATGTTTCACTCCAGTGTGGATCATTTCGTGTTTTCAGACTTGATGAATCACTTAATCTTTTGTGACAGTGTGAACACTTAAAACGTTTCACTCCAGTGTGGATCATCTCATGTGTTTTCAGACTTGATGAATCACTGAATCACTAATCTTTGTCACAGTGTGAACACTTATAACATTTCACTCCAGTGTGGATCATCTCTTGTGTTTTCAGACTTGATGAATCACTGAATCTTTTGTCACAGTGTGAACACTTATAATGTTTCACTCCAGTGTGGATCATCTCATGTGTTTTCAGACTTGATGATCACTGAATCTTTTGTCAGTGTGAACACTTATAACATTTACTCCAGTGTGGATCATCTCATGTGTTTTCAGACTTGATGACTCACTGAATCTTTTGTCACAGTGTGAACACTTATAATGTTTCACTCCAGTGTGGATCATTTCGTGTTTTCAGACTTGATGAATCACTTAATCTTTTGTGACAGTGTGATCACTTAAAACGTTTCACTCCAGTGTGGATCATCTCATGTGTTTTCAGACTTGATGAATCACTGAATCTTTTGTCACAGTGTGAACACTTATAACATTTCACTCCAGTGTGGATCATCTCATGTGTTTTCAGACTTGATGACTCACTGAATCTTTTGTCACAGTGTGAACACTTATAACGTTTCACTCCAGTGTGGATCATCTCATGTGTTTTCAGACTTGATGAATCACTGAATCTTTTGTCACAGTGTGAACACTTATAACGTTTCACTCCAGTGTGGATCATCTCATGTGTTTTCAGACTTGATGAATCACTTAAATCTTTTTTCACAGTGTGAACACTTATAACGTTTCACTCCAGTGTGGATCATCTCATGTGTTTTCAGACTTGATGAATCACTAAATCTTTTGTCACAGTGTGAACACTTATAACGTTTCACTCCAGTGTGGATCATCTCATGTGTTTTCAGACTTGATGAATCACTGAATCTTTTGTCACAGTGTGAACACTTATAACGTTTCACTCCAGTGTGGATCATCTCATGTGTTTTCAGACTTGATGAATCACTGAATCTTTTGTCACAGTGTGAACACTTATAACGTTTCACTCCAGTGTGGATCATCTCATGTGTTTTCAGACTTGATGAATCACTGAATCTTTTGTCACAGTGTGAACACTTATAACGTTTCACTCCAGTGTGGATCATCTCATGTGTTTTCAGACTTGATGGATCACTGAATCTTTTGTCACAGTGTGAACACTTATAAGTTTCACTCCAGTGTGGATCATCTCATGTGTTTTCAGACTTGATGAATCACTGAATCTTTTGTCACAGTGTGAACACTTATAACATTTCACTCCAGTGTGGATCATCTCATGTGTTTTCAGACTTGATGAATCACTGAATCTTTTGTCACAGTGTGAACACTTATAATGTTTCACTCCAGTGTGGATCATCTCATGTGTTTTCAGACTTGATGAATCACTGAATCTTTTGTCACAGTGTGAACACTTATAACGTTTCACTCCAGTGTGGATCATCTCATGTGTTTCAGACTTGATGAATCACTGAATCTTTTGTCACAGTGTGAACACTTATAATGTTTCACTCCAGTGTGGATCATCTCATGTGTTTTCAGACTTGATGAATCACTGAATCTTTTGTCACAGTGTGAACACTTATAACGTTTCACTCCAGTGTGGATCATCTCATGTGTTTTCAGACTTGATGAATCACTGAATCTTTGTCACAGTGTGAACACTTATAACGTTTCACTCCAGTGTGGATCATCTCATGTGTTTTCAGACTTGATGAATCACTGAATCTTTGTCACAGTGTGAACACTTATAACGTTTCACTCCAGTGTGGATCATCTCATGTGTTTTCAGACTTGATGAATCACTGAATCTTTTGTCAGTGTGAACACTTATAACATTTCACTCCAGTGTGGATCATCTCATGTGTTTTCAGACTTGATGAATCACTGAATCTTTTGTCACAGTGTGAACACTTATAACGTTTCACTCCAGTGTGGATCATCTCGTGTTTTCAGACTTGATGAATCACTTAATCTTTTGTCACAGTGTGAACACTTATAACGTTTCACTCCAGTGTGGATCATCTCATGTGTTTTCAGACTTGATGAATCACTGAATCTTTTGTCACAGTGTGAACACTTATAACGTTTCACTCCAGTGTGGATCATCTCATGTGTTTTCAGACTTGATGGATCACTGAATCTTTTGTCAGTGTGAACACTTATAACGTTTCACTCCAGTGTGGATCATCTCATGTGTTTTCAGACTTGATGAATCACTGAATCTTTTGTCACAGTGTGAACACTTATAACGTTTCACTCCAGTGTGGATCATCTCATGTGTTTTCAGACTTGATGAATCACTGAATCTTTTGTCACAGTGTGAACACTTATAACGTTTCACTCCAGTGTGGATCATCTCATGTGTTTTCAGACTTGATGAATCACTGAATCTTTTGTCACAGTGTGAACACTTATAACGTTTCACTCCAGTGTGGATCATCTCATGTGTTTTCAGACTTGATG